>NW_025367983.1:0-6389 GCF_016433145.1 Gracilinanus agilis | reverse complement strand
CTCCACATATCAATTAAATCTAATTTTTCTAGGACTTCATTCATCTCTCTTACCTCTTTCTTATTTATTTTTTGGTTTGATTTATCTAGATCTGAAAGAGGAATATTTAGATCTCCCACTATTATGGTTTTACTATCTATTTCCTTCTTGAGCTCTGCCAGTTTCTCCTTTATGAATTTGGATGCTATACCACTTGGTACATATATATTGAGCAGTGTTATTTCCTCATTGTTTATACTGCTTTTAATCAGGATGTAATGACCTTCCCTGTGTTTTTTAATCATATCTATGTTTACTTTGGCTTTGTCAGAGATCATGATAGCCACTCCTGCCTTCTTTTTCTCATTTGATGCCCAAAAGATTTTGCTCATACCCTTAACCTTGAACTTGTGTGTGTCTACCCGCCTCATATGTGTTTCTTGTAGACAACTTATGGTAGGATTTTGGTTTCTGATCCACTCTGATATTTGCTTCCGTTTTTTGAGTGAGTTCATCCCGTTCACACTCAAAGTTACAATTGTTAATGTGTATTCATTGACATTTTTGTATCCTCCCCTAGACCCACTCCTTCTTCTTACACTATTTTCTTTTACACCAGTGGTTTGCTTTGAGCTGGTATCCCTTATCCCCTCCCTTGATTGACTTCCCTTTCTGCCCCCTCCCTTGTTCCTTTCTTTTTGTTTTTTTAAAGACCAAATGAATTCACTCCCCCTACTTCTCCCCTCCCTTTTTTGGCCTCCCCACTCCCCTGCTCCCTTTGGTTTATCCCTTCTGACTTTCTCAGTAGGGTTAGATAGAGTTTTTTATCCAGATGGATAATAAAGTTACTCTTCCTTATCCGGGTTGATTACACTGAGAGTAAGGTTTGATTATGCTCTCTTCCTCTCCTTCTTATGATATTATTCATCCCCTCCCCTTCCCATGCCCTCTTTGTGTGTAATAGAATATCTTATTTTTCTTATTTACTCGGATTTTTCTTGGTGTCCCCTACTATTCCCCCCCTCTTTCCCACCCCCATGTCTTCTTAGACCATTTAGTATCCTGTCCTCTCCCTATGAATTATTCTTCTGGTTGCTATAATAGTGAATATTATAATAATGTATAGAGTTTGCTACAGAGAATTATACATAGCATTTCTCCACCTAGTAATACAGATAATTAGATCTTATTTATGCCCTTAAAGAGTCAAGCTTAAAAGACTATGAGTTTTCTTTCTTTTCCCTTTGTTTCTTATTTACCTTTTCATCTTTCTCTTGATATTTGTGGTTGAGTGTCAAACTTTCCATTTAGTCCTGGTCTCTTTTGTGCAAAAACTTGGAATTCTTCAATTTTGTTGAATGTCCATACTTTCCCCTGAAAGTATATTGTTAGTTTCGCTGGGTAGTTGATTCGTGGCTGAAGGCCCAGCTCTCTTGCCTTTCTGAATATTGTATTCCAAGCCTTGCGGTCTTTTAGCATTGAGGCTGCCAGATCCTGTGTGATCCTTATTGGTGCTCCTTGATATTTGAATTGTCTCTTTCTGGCTTCTTGTAAGATTTTTTCTTTAATTTGAAAGCTCTTCAAATTTTGCTATTATATTTCTGGGTGTTGACTTTTCTGGGTCCAGTGTAGAGGGTGTTCTATGGATCCTTTCAATGTCTATATTGCCCTCTTATTGTAGAACTTCAGGGCAATTTTGCTGAATAATTTCTTTAAGTATGGAGTCCAAGTTTCTATTAATTTCTGCCTTTTCTGGAAGACCAATGATTCTCAAGTTGTCTCTTCTAGACCGGTTTTCTTGGTCTGTCACTCTCTCATTGAGATATTTCATGTTTCCTTATATTTTATCAGTCTTTTGACTTTGTTTTATTAGTTCTTGTTGTCTTGAGAGATCATTGGTTTCTAAATGTTTGATTCTAGCCTTTAAGGTCTGGTTTTCGGCTTTAATGTTTTGGTTTTCGGCTTTAATGTTTTGGTTTCCGGCTTTAATGTTTTGGTTTTCGGCTATAATTTTTTGGTTTTCCTTTTCAATCTGGTCATTTTTGGTCTTCAGTTGTTTTGTCTCACTTTCCAATTGCGAAATTCTGCCTTTTAAACTGTAATTTTCTTGCCAGATTTCTTCCATCTTCCTCAGCATTTCATTTTTAAACTCTTCCATAGCTTGTGACCAGCTTTCATTTTTTTAGGGAGGTTTGGATTTTTGTTTTCCCTCCTCTGTTGTCTGGATTTTCTCTGTGTAGAAGTTGTCCAGTGTTCCAGAGTTTCTCTTGATAGTCTTTTTCTTCTGGACTTCCTTATTGCTGGCCATTGTTGGCCCCGCCCCTTTTCAGCTTTGTCTTTGCACTCAGGGTCTGCCTGGGCCTTGCAAGCTCCCAGAGGCTCCGGTCTCCTTGTCCTTGGGGTCAGGCCTCCTGGTAGACCCTGCTCTGCCCCTCTGCCCGAGGTTCCTTCAGCAGTCTTTGTGGCTGCTTCCACTGCCTCACTGGGTCTGCACAGGGTCCTCACTGGAGGTCCAAGCCTGGATGGAGATAGTTATTCAAGCCTAGGGTGCTGCCTTTGCCTGCGCAGATGCTCTTAGGGCCCTGCCTTCACCCCCAAAGAAGGTTGTGAAAGTCAGTGGGCTGGAGATCTTTATTCTCACCTGAGGCGATGCCTTCAGTGCTTGGGAAAGGCCTTGTTTTAGAGGCCTTTGTCCCTGCTGGAGGCGGTGCCTTCACCCACGTGGACGCTTGGGGAAAGTCCGTGCGAGCCCCCAGCCACTTGGGATCCTTCCTCTTGCAGTACACAGGTACAAGCTCCGGGGCTGCCAGTGATTATCTGGTTGCCCCAGTCCTGTTTTCACACTTGTGCATTGGTGTTGTGGGAGGTGTGTGGTGTGGGGGTTGGGGGAGGGGCTTCTTCCTCTCGCGTTTTAGTGAGAGCTGTTTCACCCCTTTATAGCGTGGAAATGCCCCGATTCTGCGTACCTTCAATGCTGCGCCCTGTTGTGGGGTTCCTTCTTTCCTCTGGACTCGTTTTTATTTCCCCTTGAGGGGTCCTGTATGGTTCGGTCAGGAGAGATCGAGCAGCTGCTCCTTACTCTGCCGCCATCTTAACCGCAAGTCTTCCCTATCTCTTTTAACCAGATCTATTTTTACCTTGGCTCTGTCAGAAATCATGATTGTAACTCCTGCCTTCTTTTTCTCAGTTGAAGCCAAATAGGTTTTGCTCTAGCCTTTCACTTTTACTCTATGTATGTTTGCCTATCTCATGTGTGTTTCTTATAGACAACATATGGTAGGATTTTGGTTTCTAATTCACTCTGCTATTTGCTTCTGTTTTATGAGTGAGTTCATCCCATTCACATTCAGAGTTATAATTATCTACTGTGTATTCCCATACATTTTGATTCTCCCTCCTTGACCTGCCCTTTCTTCTTTCACTATTTCCTTCTATACAAATGTTTTATTTTTAATCAGTTCCCCTGTTTCCCTCCCTTATTGTACTTCCCTTTCTCCTTTCTCCCTTCTTATTCCCCTCTTATTCTTCTTTAGGGTCTTTTTAAGCTAGCCCCCAACCCCACCCTCTCCCTCCCTAGTGTTGTTTCTCTCCCCACCAATCCTTTTGTTACCCTTCTACTTCTCTGTAGGGCATGAATCAATTCTCTGCCTCAATAGATATGTGTTCTTCCCTCTTTAAGTTAATTTCAATGCACTTGAGTATTAAGTATTTCCTCTCTCCAGCCTCTTTGCTCTTCCAGTATATTGATCTTCTCCACTGTTTGCCCCATGCACTTCTTTATGGAATATAACTTTACTCCATTTTGTCTATTTTCCCATTTTTCTTAATATTATCTCATTTTCCCCCTCTAGTTTTATATATTTTTATACAAATATATGTTGACCTTTCATCCTATACAGTTTGTCACTGTTCCCTCTAAGTAAACTTCTTCTAGTTACTCTGTTGATAATAAAATTTTTTAATATTATCAGTATCTTCTTTTCTTCTAGGGATACAAATCAATTGAACTTATTAGGGCGCTTAAAGAAAAGATTTTTTTTCTTCTTTTTCCCCAGCTCTCTTAATTACCTCATGGTGATTCTCTTGAGTTCTGTCTTTGGGCAGCAAACTCTGTTTCAGTCCAGTTTTTTACTTATGAATGCCTTGGAAGTCTTCAATTTTATTGAATGACCATACTTTCTCCTGCAAAAATATAGTCAGTTTTACCAGATAGTTGACTCTTGGTTGTAAACCCAGTTCTCTTGCTTTCCAAAATATTATGTTCCATGCCTTCTAGTCCTTCAATGTAGATGCAGCCCGATGCTATATTATCCTAACTATGGTTCCCTGGTATCTGAATGACATCTTAGCAGCTTGTAATATTTTTTCTTTGGTCTGGTAGTTTCTGAATTTGGCTATAATATTCCTGGAAGTTGTCAGCTGTGGATTAAAGGTAGGTGGTGATCTGTGGATTCTTTCCATTTCCACTTTTCCTTCTTGTTCGAGAATGTCTGGGCAGTTTTTTTGGATAATTTCTGGTAGGTGATGTCTAAACTTCTTTGGTCATGATGTTCCAGTAGACCAATAATTCTCAAATTGTCTCTTCAAAATCTGTTCTCCACATCTTTGGTTGTATCAATGAGGTGATTCATATTCTCCTCAATTTTTTCATTTTTTCATTTTGTTTTATATATTCTTGCTGCCCTGTGAAGTAATGTGTTTCTAGTTGTTGAGTTCTATTTTTTAAAGGCTGAATTTCATCCCTGGCTTTTTTTTTTATCATCCTTCCCCTTCTTGTCTGATTTTCTTTGTAGACCATTTTTGCCATCTTTGCTTAATTTTCAAACTGGTCAATTTTGGATTTTAAGACTTTATTTTCTTGTTTTAGTTCTTTTATTTCCTTTTTCAAATTGTCTTCAGCCTTTCTTGATTGCTTTTTGATTTCCTGAAGTTCTTGAGTTAATTGAATTTTGAGATCTTTCAAAGCCTGTATTTGCTTTCCTCCTCTTCTTCAATTTGCTGGAGTTTCCTCCTCTTCTTCTATTTCATTTGCTCTCTTTATGCTTCTTCTTGAGCTGTCCAGCAGTAGGATCCCCCTGCTCTGTCCTGTTGTTAGATTTGGTCTTCTTTCTTCTCGAAGTGCATTGTTTTCTATCTCTGTGCTGAAAGGGTATAGAGGTTTTAAGATTTGCTCTGTCTGAGCCACCATCTTTCCAGAATCCCCCAGGTGAACCTTTTGGAGACTGTGTGCCTTCCCCACCTCCTCCAGCCACCTTACCCCAGATAGGGGTGGGAAAAATGGAGAGGAGTGGCCTCAGTACTCCACTCATGGGAGGGAGTAAGTACTTCCACTGTGCTGCTGGGCAGAAGGTTGAGGAGGCACTATGGAGAGAGGGAAGGGAGAAGTTCCACCCAAATTCCTCTGCCTTTCTAGTAACTAACTCTGGTGGGCAACAGTGCACATGCCCACAGAGATGTCTCTGTGTGCCATCTTTGACACACATAATGGAGAACACATAAGTTCTCCATCATGGGCATTGCAGATAGAGGAACACAAATGGAGGCAGAGAAACTTGGGTTCAAATCTTACCTCTAACATATTTAGTTGAGTGAGAATAGGTGGGTCCAGGTGTGTGCTGGTAAATGTTTAACAACCAGCTCTTAAAATTAATTTTAATATTCATTAATAAATAATTTTCACCACTTTCATAAATCTAGAAATTCCAATAGAATAATAAACTAAGCCCTAATTTACAGAGTTTTTTGAGTTGTAAATGTTCACACTGGAAATTTAACAATTGGCTCTGAGACCTAGTTCAAGCTGACCCCAGCACACCCCTCTACAAGTTGCAACCTTTCTGAGCTTTATGTACCTTGTTTTGACCTATCTAGTAATTTATTATATGCATGAATTTCTGTGCCACAGGAATCATAGGTCTTTGACATATTGACTTTTTATTTCTATACTTCTTGGATCTAAGATTTCACCAACAATATAAACTACAACACATCTTTGAAACTTTCTCTTTGACTTCATGTATTTAGAAAGATAATAATTATTAATTTTTATCTTGTATTAATAGTCTTAAGGGCATTCTCACTGGATAGCGGAAACTTGCATGTGTAAGTCTAATTAAAATTAACAGTAAGACTAGGACCAAACCTTTTCTTTATGGGTCTATGTTATAGACCATCTAAGCATTTTCAGTTCTTTGATTTAAATAAGCTACATTAACTAGTTAAAAAATAATAAAATTTGTGGACTTGCACATCTGTGATTTTAATTTAGATACTATGCCAGTTTTAACTAAATTTATTATCTTTTGAAAAAATAAAAAATAAAAAATCTACTGACAGTATAGTTTTTATAAAAAAATAAATTTTATTAAATATTGTATTTTTATATTTTATTTATACTATCTATACTATCT
>NW_025367982.1:0-1772 GCF_016433145.1 Gracilinanus agilis | reverse complement strand
GGGGGACAAATGCACATCTGGCTGTGTTGTTACTTGGTAGGGGGAAAGGTACAAGAAATTCAATTCATTCAAATAGTGGATAAAGGTCAGGAAGACTCTTCCTTGCAATGTAACCCTGGGCAAGTCACTTAACATTTCTGAGTCTTAATTTCCTCAGCGTGTAATGGAAATGATAATAGAACCTACTTCAGAGTATTACTATAAGCATCAAATGATATTTCTTATGTAAAGTATTTTACAAAACATAATGTACCATGTCTCTTCTTCTTCCTCCTCCTCTTCCTCACCAGGAAGACCTGGATTCAAATCCTGTCTTCTGATACATAATGTTTATATGACTTTGGGTCAGTCACTTAATTGCCATCCAGCTGACTTGATGACAGTCTATTTAAAGTGACTTTTTAAAGAGAGAGTCCCACATAGGCATAGCCCGAACCCATTAGAAAATGATAAGGACATGGCCTGCTCCATTTTTGTTTTTATCTCCAAATTCTCACACATAGGAATACTTAATAAATACCTATCATTTAATTTACTTAATTTTAGATAATTTGTATATTCAAATGACCAAGTATACCCCCTGTTCACCCATCACTGGAAATCTGGGAAGCTGAGCCAAATGATAGTCATTTGTTCATTCTGGGTTGAGTGTGATGGATGGAGCTTTGGGATTCTCGGCTTCATCCGGTGGTGAGGATTGGCAGTTCTTCCACTTTCTGCGTATCCATCTTTTGTCTCTTTGGGGAGAGAAGAAGGAGCTCTTGGGAGCCCTTCCTTGAGTTCCTCTCCATGATTTCATTGCCCATTTATAAACTCTTTACACAGTACAACTTGCTTAAAGTATTATTGTGGGTAAGAAGCACTAGCTGGAGCTGAGTGTAACTAGGCATAATCAGGGTGTGCTGCAGTCAGTTTGAAAATGGCTCATGACAGCTGATTATTAAATTTTCAGGAAATGCTATAAATCAGGACTTGATTTGTTGTGCTGTTCATTTTTTAGATTTAAGAAAGTGATAGAGAAAATGTTAATTATGTAGATTAAGCTTGAAAGTATATCATGGTTTGGGGTTTGGGGGTTTTTTCCTGGAGAGCTGGTTGTTAAACATTTACCAGCTTACCCCTCACTAGTATAATAGTAAGAAAGACAAAGGAAGAAAAGAAAAGCTTGCCAAAGCCTCGAGAAGACCCGGTTATAACCCTAGTTGTGTTTTAATTTTCTGTTATGTTATTTAGCTTCTGAACAGCTAGAAGAAGGGGTTCACATCTAACTGTTTTGATCCTGGCAGTTGGCTAAAAACCCAAGTCTCCTCTCTCCATCCAGGTCTGCACCTCTGAGAGCAAGGCAGGATAATAATAATTCCTCAGTCTGAGCAAAGCACTGAATACGATGGTGGCATCAAGGCTCTCAGGCCATTGCAGAGTAGAAGTGGGTAAAAAAAATCTCAGGAATGAAGATTAAAAAGGAAACTCCCACATTCCCACAGTTCTCTTACAGGATGTCAAATATCCTTGAGGAGTATAATAGACCACACAAATATACATTATTTCACTGATTCCCAGGTCTTCCTCGGGCTCATAGGGAGTGACTTATCTTTGACACTGGACAGCAACAAACCCAACTTCTGTTGAGTTTCTTTTCATTAAGATTCATTGTAAAACATCCACAAAAAGCATCCTTGAGTCTAGAAAATATCACCATCCCCCCCCCTTTTATTTTTTTTTATTTCAGGTTGGGTTCTGTTTTTCTTTCTTTACTTCTTCCTTCCTTCCTC
>NW_025367981.1:0-2842 GCF_016433145.1 Gracilinanus agilis | reverse complement strand
TCCCATCCAGGCACTCTCTAGGTGTGACCATGTGCGCCTCAAGCCAAGTGCTCCTTCTCCCATCTCTGCGGCTTCACACTGGTTGGCTCTCTGCCGAGAATCTCCTCCCTCCTCACTTGTGCTTCTTGGAATTTCTGTTTTCTTTCCCAAAAAAGGGCAGCTAGGTGGCTCAGTGACTACAGTGCCAGACTGGGATTCAGGAGGACCTGGGTTCCAATCTGCCTTCAAACACTTCTTAGCTGAGTGACCCTGGTCAAGTCTCTTAACCCTAATTGCCTAGCCCTTGCCACTCTTCTGTCTTAGACCTGATATTAAGACAAAAGGTAAGGGTTAAAAAACCTCTATTCAAGAGCCATGTTCTCCATGAAGCTTTTCCTGATCATTCTCTCCACCTTCTTCTCTTCTCCATCCCTGCTATTGCCCTGCCTCCTGAAAAACCTTCATTTTCTGCATATATATTATATATTTACATACACACATATATGTGTGTATGTAAATATATAATACAGGAGGGTCCCCATATCCATGGGAGGCCATATCCCAAGGCCTACCATGGATGGCTAAAACCACAGATATAAGGGAATACTTGCTGACCCTTTTATTTATTATTTTTTTAAATTTTCATTTATTTTTTAAAATATTTTTCCATGTTTCCATGATTCATTTTCTTTCCCTCCCCTCTTCCCTCCCCTCTCCCAGAGCTGACAAGCAATTCCACTGGCTTATACAAATGTTGTGCTGACCCTTTTATAATGTGATTTTCTTATACATATGTCAGTAGAACAAAGTTTAATTGCTAAACACACAGTAAGACATGACCAACATTAAATCTGGTAATAAATGAAGTATATTGTCGTTATATAGTCCTATATAGCAGTCCCCCCCTTATCCACTGGGGATACCTTTCTGGATGTCTGAAGCTATTGATGGTTGTCACTTTAACTTTTTTATTTTATTTTTTTGTTTTAAAGTATTTTTCCAAAGTTACTCGATTCATGTTGTCTCCCTCCCCTCTTTCCTCCCCACTTCCAGAACTGACAAGCAATTCCACTGGGTTATACATGTATTATCACTCAAATCTTATTTCTATATTATTCATTTTTGTAATAGAGTAATTGTTTAAAACCAAACCCCCCAATCCTATATACATATAAACAAGTTTTTCTTCTGTGTTTCTACTCCCATAATTCTTTCTCTCGATGTGGATAGCATTCTTTCCCATAAGTCCTTTGGGATTGTTCTGGATCATTGCATTGCTATTAACTTTTTTATTTTGAACCCTTATCTTCCATCTTAGAATCAGTACTGTGTATTGTCTCATAGGTGGAAGATTGGTAAGGGTGGGCAATGGGGGTCAAGTGACTTGCCCAGGGTCACCCAGCTGGGAAGTGTCTGAGGCCAGATTTGAATCCAGGACCTCCCATTCCCAGGTCTGGCTCTCAATCCCCTGAGCCACCCAGCTGCCCCCAATTTTTTATTCATTGGAAGCTCAAGGTCTTTCACTCCACCATAGCTACCCTTCTCTCTGAGCCTCAGTTTGCTCATCTGCTGAATAAAGAAGCTATAATACCAAAGTCCCCACATCACAGGGATCAGATGAGACAGCCTATGCATGGCACTTTGCAAACCATCTGGCTCTCCAGCAATACCAGCTGTTGTTCTCTTCATCATTATTATCATTCTGTGTCCTCCGGCCTCTCCAGGAATCCTGCGCAGATCATCTCCCCAACCCCGCGAGGTGTTAGAGAGTTACAATTAAAACGATCATCTCGAGAGACTGATTTGGAGGTATGAATATAAGTTTATTGATTGTACTGGGTTTATTGGTTAGGCCATCATCATAACCAATGAAGTAACCAAGGTCTCCATGACTCTCTCAGGGCCCAGGGACAATTGAAGTTGGATCAGGCAGCTTAATAGATTTTTAGGAGTTCATTATTCAATATCCCAAAACATCTTTTAAAAAATTAAAAAATTGAATTAAAATTTAAGAAAGGGATTTGAGTGATAATACATGTCTAACCCAGTGGAATTGCTTGTCAACTCTGGGAGGAGGGAGGGAGAAAGGAGGGAAGAGGAAGGAGGAGGGAGGGAGGAGGGGAGAGACACAAAAATCATTCAACTATGGAAAAAATTTAAAAATAAAATAAAAACCAAGACATCTTTAATTGGTAATGGCTAATTAAGAGGTGGTCCATCAACCTATCCAATCCTCCCTAACCCCACAGGTGGACAGGCCTTGAAAGCAGGAAGAGCACCTTGGCTCCCTTCATTCATTAACCAAATTCTGTTAAAAAGGAAGATATTTCTTGGGATTCCCAAGAACAAAAAAAATGCAAAAAGCAATAGACTTGGGGGCAGCTGGGTAGCTCAGTGGACTGAGAACCAGGCCTAGAGACAGGAGGTCCTAGGTTCAAATCCAGCCTCAGACACTTCCCAGCTGTGTGACCCTGGGCAAGTCATTTGACCCCCATTGCCTACCCTTATCACTCTTCTGCCTTAGAGCCAATACACAGTATTCACTCCAAGACAGAAGGTGAGGGTTTAAAAAAAAACACAGTAAAAAAAAAAAAAGCAATAGACTAGAGGATATCTCTGACCTAGATCCCAGACACAGGAATACATAGTAATTCTCCCATATTTATATTATATATTATTAATTGATTATACCTATGTAATATTATAATAATATTTATTATTATATTATTATATATTGTTTTCCATTCACTGTTGCATTCCCTACCCTGGAGGTTTGGGGCTACACATTCTTCACCTCCCTGTTCAGTCCTGTCCAAGTTTCTGTCGTTCAGCTCCTGGCACATGAGCTCACTATATGTAATAT
>NW_025367980.1:0-1892 GCF_016433145.1 Gracilinanus agilis | reverse complement strand
ATCTGAAAGAGGAATATTTAGATCTCCCACTAGTATGGTTTTACTATGTATTTCCTTCTTGAGCTCTGCCAGTTTCTCCTTTATGAATTTGGGTGCTATGCCACTTGGTTCATACAGGTTGCTCAAACCCTGAACCTTAAACTTGTGTATGTCTACCCGCCTCATATGTGTTTCTTGTAGACAACATATGGTGGGATTTTGGTTTCTAATCCACTCTGCTATTTGCTTCCGTTTTATGAGCGAGTTCATCCCATTCACATTCAGAGTTATAATCATCAGTTGTGCATTTGCTGACATTTTCAAATCCTCCCCCATTCCTACCCCTTCTCCTTGAGCTATTTCCTTTAAAACCCAGTGGTTCGCTATTAAGACCCTATCCCTCATCCCCTTCCTTGATTGACTTCCCTTTCTACCCCCTCTCTTATTTCCCCCACCTCTTTTTGTTTTTAAAGGCCTAATGAATTCCCTCCCTCTTCTCCCTTCCCTTTTTTTTGTCCTCCCCACTCCCCTGCTCCCCTTGGTTTATCCCTTCTAACTTTCTCAGAAGGGTTAGATAAGAGTTTTATTTCCCAATGGATAGTATAGCTACTCTTCCCTCTCTGGGTTGATTACACTGAGAGTAAGGTTTGATTATTACCTCTTTATGCTCTCTTCCTCTCCTTCTTATAATAGTATTTGTCCCCTCTCCCTCCCATGCCCTCTTTGTGTGTAATAGAATATTCTATTTTCTTATTCACTCAAGTTTCTCTTGGTGTCCCCTGCTATTTACCCCATCTTTCCCCTCCCCCACGCCATCTTAGATTATTTAGTGTTCCACCCTCACCCTGTGAATTATTCTTCTGATTACTATAATAGTGAATATTATAATGGTGAATAGAGTTCACTACAGAGAATTATACATAACATTTCTCTACATAGGAATACATATAATTAGATCTCACTGAGGCCCTTAAAAAGGTAAATTTAAAAATTATAAGCTTTCTTTCTTTCCCCTCTGTATCTTATTTACCTTTTCAGGTTTCTCTTGGTTTTTGTGGTTGGGTATCAAACTTTCCATTTAGCCCTGGTCTTTTCTGTGCAAATACCT
This sequence comes from Gracilinanus agilis, assembly GCF_016433145.1. Lineage (NCBI taxonomy): Eukaryota > Metazoa > Chordata > Mammalia > Didelphimorphia > Didelphidae > Gracilinanus > Gracilinanus agilis. The sequence continues at coordinate 805 of NW_025367980.1, read as the reverse complement.
GGAATTCTTCAATTTTGTTGAATGCCCATTCTTTCCCCTGGAAATATATAGTCAATTTTGATGGGTAGTTGATCCGTGGTTGCAGGCCCAGCTCTCTTACCTTTCTGAATATTGTATTCCAAGCCTTATGGTCTTTTAGCATGGAGGCTGCCAGATCCTGTGTGATCCTGATTGGAGCTCCTTGATATTTGAATTGTCTCTTTCTGGCTTCTTGTAAGATTTTTTCTTTTGCTTGAAAGCTTTTGAATTTGGCAATAATATTTCTACCCGTTTTTTTCTCTGGATCGAATGTAGTGGGTGTTCTATGAATCCTTTCCATGTCTATATTGCCCTCTTGTTGTAGGACTTCAATTTTGCTGAATAATTTCTTTTAGTATGGAGTCCAGGTTTCTATTAATTTCTGGTTTTTCTGGAAGACCAATTATTCTCAAATTGTCTCTTCTAGACCAGTTTTCTTGGTTTGTCACTCTCTCATTGAGATATTTCATGTTTCCTTCTATTTTTTCAGTCTTTTGACTTTGTTTTATTTGTTCTTGTTGTCTTGAGAGACCATTAGCTTCTACTTGCTCAATTCTAGCCTTTAGGGATTGATTTTCGGCTATAATCTTTCGGTTTTCGGCCATAATCTTCTGGTTTCGGCCATAATCTTCTGGTTTTCGGCCATAATCTTTTGGTATTCCTTTTCAATCTGGTCATCTCTGGTGTTCAATTGCAAGATTCTGCCTTTTAAACAGTTATTTTCTTGCCAGATCTCTTCCATTTTCCTCAAAATCTCAGTTTTGAACTCTTCCATAGCTTGTGAGGA
>NW_025367979.1:0-9771 GCF_016433145.1 Gracilinanus agilis | reverse complement strand
AGGCGAACTGGAGAGACCTCCAGGAACTGATGCAGAGCGAAAGGAGCAGAGCCAGAAGAACTCTATACACAGAGACTGACATTCTGTGGTAAAATCGAATGTAATGAACCTCTGTACCAGCAGCAATACAATGACCCAGGACAATTCTGAGGGATTTATGGTAAAGATGCTACCCACATTCAGAGGAAGGACTGCAGGAGAGGAAACATATAAGAAAAACAACTGCTTGAACGCATGGGTCGGGGTGGACATGATTGAGGGTGTGGCCTCGAAACCACCACACCAATGCAACTACCAACAATTTGGAAATTGGTCTTGATCAAGGACACATGACAAAACTAGTGGAAATGCGCATCGGCCATGGGTGGGGGGGACGCGGGGGGGGGGGTTGAAGGGGAAAGGTGGAGCATGAATCATGTAACCATGTTAAAAATGAATATTAATAAATGTTAAAAAAAATGTGGCATTTATGGCTCTCATGGCCAAAAAGGTTGCCAACCCCTGCCCTATAGTCTAGCAAAATAAAGCATGGAAATATATGTAGATATGGAAATTTGGAGATTGGAAATTTGACCAAAAAAACCTGAAATAGAGTCACTACTGAAACAGAACAATAGCATTGTGGAAATTAGCCACAGAATCTCTTGTATAAGGGTATAGGGCTCTGGATCTGACAGGAAAATGCCTCTGCCATTGCATTTTCCCCTTTGAGGCTTAGAGAATTGCCTAGAGCCCTAAAAACTTAAATGACTTGTTTAGGGTCACATATGATGGATCTATTGCCAAGGTCTATTGATTTTCCCTTCCTAATAATTCTCAGTTTTCCTTCTCTCACCAGCCTAGTATAAGCCCTCATGGCCTCATGCTTAGACCATGCAGTAGCCTGCTGGTTGGTAAAACTGCCAAAGGTCCCTCCTCACTGCCTTTACTCAGTTATCAAAATGATATTACTGAAATGTTTGTTGTTCAGTCATGTCTGATTCTTTGGGACCCCATTTGAAGTTTTCATGGCAAAGACACTAGAATGGTTTGCCATTTCCTTTTCCTGCTCATTTTATAGATGAGGAAGCTAAAGAAAACAGGGTTTAGTGACTTGTCCAGGGTGACATAACTAATAAGTGTCAGAGGTCACATCTGAACTCAGATCTCCTGATTCTAGGCACAGCATTCTATCCACTGAGCCACCAAGCTGCCATAAAATAGAGGGTTGGCTGTTTCACACTGTTGTAGGTAATGTAATAGGTAGGGGAATAGTTGGGGGGTGGGGAACAAAGGTACAGCTGGGGCTTAAATTAGTTCTCAGCTGTATTTGGGGAACAGTGAAGAGGTAACAAACTAACACACACTTAGCAGGGGAATATCATGACAACAAAGAATGAACACAGCCAGGAAAAACAGTTTAACTCCACAGTGGGTTCTTGTAGTCAGTGAAGTGTCTGGGAAAGGAGAAACCAAGGAAGTATTATATAAAAGGGTTTTAATAGTTGAACAAGAGCAGGGAATGGAGGTAATAGGGGTAACTGTCACTTGAACCTCTTAGGTAAACTGCCAAGGAATGTTGGGGATGAAAATGGCTACTCTAATACTAACTACTTGCAGACAGCCTAGGACAGGGCTGACTGGGCAAGGGTAAAGGGTGTCTCATGGAGCAGTCCTTTTGGCTGTGGTCTCGATGTCTCTGGTCCCAGGAAACTCCAGTTGAATAGTGCTTCCAGCCATCTGATTAGCTGGTCTATTATCACTAAACAAAATTTGTAATGTCCTGCTTTTGGCATTGCTATAAATTCAATTTGTAGATGTTCAAATGGTGTGTATGCTAACAGATGTCTCCCAAATGCTTTTCCTTGAGAGCTATGTTGGTTATAGGCTTGGCAAGCTGAACAAGTTGCACATACTTTTGAGGCAATGTTTGTTATGCCAGGGGCTATCAATTCTTTCTTCACTGAATCTACAATGCCTTGTGTTCCAAAATGACCATTGTTATTAATTGATTGGCAGATAAATGTTCTCAGAAGTATTGGTTTACCTTCCAATGCCACCCATACACCATTAATTTGTTTAGCCTTAAAATTCTGCTTCCATTTTTTAACTTCTTTCTCATTATATGCAAGGGACAAATCTGCTTCATTTATAATTGTCAAATTTAAAATCAATTCAGGTCCTTCTATGGCATCCTTCATTCCTCTCCTAGCTCTTAGTATCTTCACTAGATTTTAGCTCTCTTTAATATCTTATCCTGTTTCGATGGTTACCCTGTGAGGGCAGAGACCGCTTTTTTCTTGTTTATATCTCTGGGGCTTAGCATAGTGCCTGGCACAAAGTAAGTGATTAAGAAATACTTGTTGACTAAAATCCAAGAAATATTACTCTATTGACTAGATTTCAGGTCGAAAGAGATGCCACCTCTGAGACCTGTCCTTAATTAAGTTTTTAAAATGATGAAAAGAGAAAAGGCAACAGGAGTGAGATTAAAGAATCTAAACTGGGAGCTGTTCTTTTTTTGGGGGGGGGCGGTTCTTTTTCATATACCTAACACATGCTGGGTAACATCTGTTGACTCTCACACCAGCCTCATCATCAGCTACAGTGCAATGGGAGAAAAATTGTTCCAAGAGCCAGATTCTAAGAGGAACCAATAAAAAGTGCCTGGAAAGAAGAATTTAACTAAGTTGCTTTCTATGTACTCTACTGTTTTTTTCCACCCAGGTGGGTCTAGAGGCAGCAGCTTTTGAAGTTATTATTATGTTACTGCAAAAAAGATGAATTAGGGAAAGTACCACTGAGTCTCCCACCTATCTTTCCACCACCTACTCCTAAGTCTAAATGTTTTCTAATTATCTTCTTAAAACCCACTTTGTTTCTCTAGGCGAATCCTTATTATTATTCATTCTCTTTTTTGAGAGCCATCTGGGAAGGTTCATCTAATCCAACTTTTCCATTGCTTACAATTTGTTGATATTGTTTTATCTTTTGTTGTTGTTCCTATTTCTTCTGGCCTTTTTTTTTTTTATCTAGTCTTTGGATAACTATCATGGTTTGGTTTTGTTCCTCATAGAATGACAGAATTAGAGCTGAAAGAGAACTCAGAGAACATCTAACCCAACCCTCTCAGTTTACAGATAAGGAAATGGAGGTCAAAGTGATTAAGCAATTTGCCCAAGGTTATGTAATAACCAGTTGGACTGGGACTCAAACTTTTTTTTTCCTTCTCTTTTTAAAAACCCTTTCCTTTTGCCTTAGAATTGGCACTAAGTGTTGGTTCTAAGACAGAAGAGCAGTAAGGGCTAGGCAACTGAGATTAAGTGACTTTCCCAGGGTTACACTTCCAGGAAGTGTCAGAGGCTACATTGGAATCCAGGACTTCCCATCTGTAGGGAGGGATGGAGACAATTTAGATCTCAAAGTTTTGGGAAATGTATGTTGAAAATTGTTATTGCATGTAATTGGGAAAGAAAAAAAGAGCACATATAATTTCCATATGCTTCTTCCCAAGGAAGTCATCAGTAGGACTCATGCTTTCTCTTAGCTCTGCTGTTTTTTCAGGGTCTTACAGACCAGGATAAAAGGAAAAAAAGGAATTACTTCTCTCAAGACTAGAACAACTAATTCATTCACTGTCAATCCATGCTGAGGCTAGAATTGGTCAAATGGATCTATCCACATCCTTCATAAGGAGAAACAAACAAAATCCCAGTTTTGCTTCTCTGTAAGCACATCAAATTGATCAATAAACTCCCCCTATGATCCTCCCATAATAGTTATAAATACAGTTGAACACACCTCTTTGGTCCCCACTTGTAACTGATAAAAGTGAGCCTATTTTCTACAAGTTATCCCAAAGTTTTTGACCATTTCATGATGGAGTCAACTAGGTGAACTAGAAAAAAAGAGGACTGGAAGTGTTACAAACACAATCAGGTGATCTATTTTAGAGGCCATAAAGGTCCACTTTGCCACCTTGGGAGATGGAGAATGAAGGATAGAGTATATAGTGCCTATTCTGGGAATAAAGAATGGTTGGTTCTTTGTTCCCTTCTTTTCCCTTCCCTCATGGAAAAAGGATGGTGGTTAGGGTCCTGACCAGAGTTCTATGTCCTTTCCTAAGCCCCTAAGTGTCTTTTCTCCTCCATTTCCAGGTTTCTATTCATCTGTGTCATGTTTCCTTTTTTATATGTTGTTAGCTGATGGTTGAACCCAATTCTCTTTTTGCTTGTGTTGCTGGTGGTGCTATAGTTCACACATCAGGCTACATTTTGAGGTTGTACAGTATTTGCCATGAGACTTGAAAGTGAATGTTAAAAATCTACTGGACTGGAAAATAAACACTACATTATGTATATTAAGCAATTAATTTAATTTCTATTAAAAACAAGAAGCTCACAGTGCTGATAACAATTTTTTTAATCTTTTGGTCTTTTAGTTTATTTTATCAATAGTTAACATTACCAAAAAAGAGACTTTAGATCTACCATCATGATAGATAGAAAAATACTACAAATCCCTCAGCCAGTAACACTGTTTCAGGTGTTTTAATACCTCAGGAGTTGGTTCTAGCTCCTTTGAACTGGCTATCAATTATTATACCATTCCCAGGTATCCACTGCCTCTTGTTACCCATAGACCCAATTGAATTCTCTATCTAAACAGAGCACAAGTTCCTCAGACTTCATTCTCAGCAGAACCATCACTCCCTTGGCACTTTATAGTGGAGAATAGTTTAATTGGTTTACTTTCCTAACCTACCCAAAGTCCTCTTACCTCTAACCAACTCCAACACTGAACTTTTTCCTTAACCCTCTAAGGATTTTTTGTTGTTGTTAATCTAAGTGTACTGTAGTAGAATTTTAGGAAGTGTGTGAGAGAAAGATTTTCTGAATAGGAATACTTTCCCTTAACTATTCCATGCAATCAATTCCCCTACATACCATTGAATGAAGGAGAGGGAAGGGAAAAGAGAACCCCAGGTTAGATCCTGAGGTCTTCTCAAATGCCTTCTATCAGAAGCTTAAGGCTCATGCTGTTCTGTTTAAAAATGATTCCTCAGTATAACTCCTACTGCAAAAAGAAAAAAAGTTGATATCTTTAAAGATAGAGGAAGCTTGGGCCTTCATTTACTCTTAGTCTTGACTGACTGTATGTGGAACCTGGGGACACTGTTGTTTCCTGAGGGAGAAAGGAAAAGTCCCACTCATTATGGATTTACTTCTCCTGTTCTCTCTCCCAAATGTTGACCCTAGAAATGCTTTGCTTGCCTAGGTAAAATATCAGCTGAAATAATATGCATTTACTGATGTCTGTGCCTAATTACCAAATAGCCTGTTATGGAAATTATTACGTGAATATGATTAATTTTGTTATAACGTTTATTGGGTTCTTAAAAAATGCCCATGTATTCTGAGAAGCTGCTCGCAGCTTTCAAAGATGAGAGGAAAACTTGAATGAAATATGAAATATTATTACTCAAAGTACCAGGAAGAAGTGCATTGTATTGGCTTTTCATCCCAAATGGTCTGCAGTCTCCTTGCCCAAGATGCCACCATCTCCTTTCTTTTGTCTTCTGATGCATGTTCAGGAGCAAAATTGATCTGTGGGGTGAGGATTTTGAAACCACAGAAGTGTAATACACCATGCTAGATTCAGAAAGGGAGAAAGAAACTAATTAGAAATGGTACCCATTGCATGAATCCTTCACTAAAAAAACAAAAAGAAAGTAATAAAGGGAAAACATCACTCTTGGAAAATAATGAATAAAACAAAAATCATTTAAAACTACCAATTCACACGCAAAAAAACCCCAAACAAATCAACTATTCTTTAACTTAAAGACTCTGGATACTGTGAATCAAAAGTCCTTTGGATTGATTACAGGCCTGGCACTCTATACTGTGCCACCTAGCTGCCCTTTGGAACAATTAAAACTATCCAAATGCAGTAGAAGATAGTTTGTTCTTCTTCATTTCAGGTCTTTGATTTCATATTCAGTGATACCATTGACACTGATCATAAATCTAGACCTGGAGCAAAGGTCATTTAGTACAACTACTTTATTTTACAGATGAGAAAACTCAGGCCCAGGGAGTTCAAGGGACTTCTCTGAGGTTATACAGATGTTAGAGACAGAATCTGAACCCAGAGTTCTCTGACCTCAGGGTCAGTGCTCTTTCCTCTCAAATGTGCTATGTCAGTGATGTTATAGAGAAAACTTCAGGTCAACAGACTTTTAAGGACCTTCCAACTCTCAAAATCTGTGATTCTGTGATTTAGTAGGTACAAGGCACAATTCTAGGTCTGTAGCTGGGGAGCAAGGAGTTTCAAGCCTGGCTGCTGAGTGAACTCTCACCAAATACTTATTGATCAGTGGGCTGTAGTGTTTCCTATTACAGCATATGAAATGAGGTGATGGGACATATAGAACTAACCAAGTATTTGTGTTTTACCTGTAGGGGCCACAAGATGTATTTAATATCTCCACGAAGTTTTTTTTGAAAATATATCTCATCAGACCCTCCAGTAGTGAATGAAAGAAGGGCTGATTTATCCTGTAATAAAAGAAAATCAAGATTTTAAAACATTTTAAAGACATTTTGGTTTAGGAATTTGACAATCAATTTAAACTTAAAAGTGGATAGTTGCACATGCTCCTGATATTTCAGGTAGTTTAGAATTCTCTTACCTACCCTATTAAGTTCATGTTTAGCACTTTCCCTCTGCCTCTCCCTCTCTCCCTCTCTGTAAAAGAGAATTCTTTGTTCTCTTAGAGTTTACACTTTGTGAAAGGGAATCCTTTATTCCCTTTGTCTATTTTGAGTTAACACTTTGGTTAACAATAACTTAAATACCCCTACTTAGTACCTTATCTGATTATGAAGACAGGATTAACTCTCCTCTGTCTACTTTTGTATACCCTACTTAGCACTGGGTAGAGGAGCTCTCCACCCTTTCAACTCAATCAGCCAGGAAACGAGAATTCACACCTCAGTCAGCCAAGAGTCTGTGAACTCTCTTGATAAGTATTCACCTCTCCAGAAGGTAAGAAGTGGTTCCCACAAATACTGCCCCCTGGGCAGTGCTGGACAATTTGGAAGCTATGATTGGCCCTTATGAAAAAAGAGAAGGGACAAGAAGCCAGTATAAAAGGCCCTGAATTTCTGGGGCTGAAAAAGTTGACTCCAAGAAGGAAGTGAGCTTGAAGAAGGAGTTGGACTTCAAGAAGGAAGTCAGCTTTGAAAAGAAGTTCAGCTCAATGAAGAAAGTTGACCTTAGGAGTCACCTTCAGCTTGAGACATCCTCTTGACCTGCCTTTGGGAGGGGGTGAATTGGGTGAGTGAATAGCTGGCTTTCCCTTCCAGTCTTCTGTAGACCATCATATCATCTGCAAAGAGTGATAGCTTGGTCTCCTGAATGCCTATTTTAATAACTTCAATTTCTGTTTCTTCTCTAATTGCTACTGCTAGTGTTTCTAGTACAATGTTAAATAATAGAGATGATAATGGACAACCTTGTTTCATTCCTGATTGTATTGGGAATGCTTCTAATTTATCCCCATTGCATATGATGCTTGTTGATGGTTTTAGATATATACTGTTTATTATTTTTAGGAAAGGTCCTTCCATTCCTATACTTTCTAGTGTTTTCAATAGGAATGGGCGTTATATTTTGTCAAAGGCTTTTTCAGCATCTATTGAGATAATCATGTGATTTTTGTTTGTTAGCTTGTTGATATGGTCAATTATGTGGATGGTTTTCCTAATGTTGAACCATCCTTGCATTCCTGGTATAAATCCCACTTGATCATAATAGATAACCCTCATGATCAGTTGCTGGAGTCTTTTTGCTAATATTCTAGTTAAGATGTTGGCATCTATGTTCATTAGGGAGATTGACCTGTAGTTTTCTTTCTCTGTTTTTGGTCTGCCTGGCTTTGGAATCAGTACCGTATTAGTGTCATAAAAGGAATTTGGTAGAATTCTTTCTTTGCTTATTATGTCAAATAATTTGTATAGTATTGGGATTAGTTGTTTTTTGAATGTTTGATAGAATTCACTTGTGAATCCATCAGGCCCTGGAGATTTTTTCTTAGGAAGTTCTTTGATGGCTTGTTCAATTTCTTTTTCTGATATGGGATTATTTAAGTATTTTATTTCTTCTACTGTTAATCTAGGCAATTTACATTTTTGTAAATATTCATCCATATCACCTAGATTGCTATATTTGTTGCCACATAATTGGGCAAAATAGTTTTTAATGATTGCCTCAATTTCCTCTTCATTAGAGGTGAGGTCTCCCTTTTCATCTTTGATACTGTTAATTTGGTTTTCTTCTTAACTTTTTTTATTAGATTTACCAGTAATTTTTTTTGTTTATCTGTTTTTTCAAAGTACCAGCTTCTAGTCATATTTATTAATTCAATAGTTCTTTTACTTTCGATTTTATTAATTTATCCTTTGATTTTTAGATTTTTAATTTGTTCACTTTCTAGTTTTTTAAGTTGCATGCTCAATTCATTGACCTCTGCCCTCCCTAATTTTTTAACATATGCACTCAATTATATAAATTTTCCCCTTAGTACTGCTTTGGTTGTATCCCATAGGTTTTGGTAAGAAATCTCATCATTGTCATTCTCTTCTATGAAATTATTGTTTCTATGATTTGTTCTTTAACTTATTTTGGAGAATCATATTATTTAATTTCCAATTAGCTTTTGGTTTGCCTCTCCATGTACCCTTGCTAATAACTATTTTTATTTCATTATGATCTGATAAGGTTGCATTTATTATTTCTGGTTTTTTACATTTGTTTGCCATATTTCTATGCCTTAGTACATGGTCAATCTTTGTGAATGTTCTATGTGCTGCTGAAAAGAAGGTGTATTCCTTTTTGTCCCTATTTTTTCTCCATATATCTATTAACTCTAATTTTTCTAGGATTTCATTCACCTCTCTTCTCTCTTTCTTATTTATTTTTTGGTTTGATTTATCTAGATCTGATAGGGGAAGGTTCAGGGCTCCTACTAGTAGAGTTTTATTATCTATTTCCTCCTTGAGCTCTGCCAGTCTCTCCTATAGAAATTTATATGCTATACCATTTGGTGCATACGTGTTGAATACTGCTATTTCTTCATTGTTTATATTGCCTTTATCAGGATGTAATTACCTTCCCTATCTCTTTTAACCAGATCTATTTTTACTTTGGCTTTGTCAGAAATCATGGTTTCAACTCCTGCCTTATTTTTCTCAGTTGAAGCCCAATAGATTTTGCCCCAGCTTTTTATTTTTACTCTATGTATATCTACCTGCCTCATGTGTGTTTTCTTGTAGACAACATGTGGTAGGATTTTGGTTTCTAATCCACTGTTATTTGCTTCCATTTTATGGGCGAGTTCATCCTATTCACATTCAGAGTTATAATTATCAGCTGTGTATTCCTTGACATTTTGATTCTATCTCCTTGTCCTGCCCTTTCTTCTTTCACTATTTCCTTCTATGCCAGTGTTTTGTTTTTATTCAGTTCCCCTAATCCCCTCCCTTATTGTACTTCCCTTTCTCCCCCCTCCCTTCTTATTCCCCTCTTATTGTTCTTTAGGGTATTTTTAAGCTACCTCCTCCCTCCCTAGTATTGTTTCCCTCCCCATCAGACTGTTTGTTACCCTTCTACTTCTCTATAGGGCTTCTCTGCCCCAATGGATCTGATTGTTCTTCCCTCTTTAAGTTAATTTCAATGCACTTAAGAATTAACCTCTTTACCCTTCCAGTATATTGGTCTTCTCCCCTG
>NW_025367978.1:0-1260 GCF_016433145.1 Gracilinanus agilis | reverse complement strand
GAAGGAAGGAAGGAAGGAAGGGAGGGAGAGAGGAAGGAAGGGAGGGAGAGAGGAAGGAAGGAAGGAAGGAAAGATATACAATCAACTTAACAATGAAAAATGCAAAAATGAAAGTTGTTTGTATATAGTTACAGTTTCTCCACCCTCTCCCTCTCTCTTCCAAGTGAGTGGCTTGGGTGAGCTCCCTCTAGTTTTAATAATAAACGTTATAAATATTATACTTGGAGATATTGGATATTAATTTTAAAATTTACAGGTCCATTTCTAACTCAGTCACAGGCCCCTCCCTGATTCATCCAAGGTGGGTCCTTTCAACTCTAACAGTCTATGAAAATAGTCAGAGAAGGAAATTGAGGCCCTTCGTAAGGTGGGTGATTTATTCAAGGTCATATAGTCACATAAATGGCAGGAATATGATCCTAATGGCCAAGCTACCAGAGGTCCAATTAGCTAGTCCAATCCTCTCATTTTACAGATGGGGAAACTGAGACCACAAAATACTTTAGTCACTTGTCTGAGATCACGTGAATAGTAAATGGCAGAGCCAGAATCCTACTTCTATCTCTTGATTCCCAGGTCACCTCTGTTTCTACCACACTGGGCTGCTTTCTATAGTTTGCCTGGCTTCTTTCCTTCTTTGTGATTCAAGCCATCATATTTGGTCTCTTTGTTTGAAACCTCCCCTGGATTTGTTCTGAGTCTCATTTCTATTTATAGTGCTTCATTACTGGGCCTGAGCTGAACTGGAAAAGATCAGCCTTATTCGACATTATTCCTTCCAATTCAATTCTCTCTGCACTCATTACCTCCACTTTCCTTTCTCTCAATCTCTTCTAAACCCTCTATAATCTGGATTTCAATCTTATCACTAAGATGAGTATTCTCTTGAAAGTTACCAAATGCCAAAGCTAATGGATTTTTCTTAGTGCTCATCTTTCTTAACCTCTCTGCAGCATTTGACATGGTTAGAACTACTCATTCCTCCTTGATCCTCTTACCCCTCGGGTCTCATGATGCTTTTCTCTCTTGGTTCTCCTCTTAACCTATCTTACGATTCCTCAGTCTCCTTAGCTAGAAACCTATTTCATGCTTCCTAACTGGCTAAGGGGCTGTCCTGGGTTCTCTTATCTCTTCTTGCTTCATTCTCTCATTTAGTAGTCTCATATATACATATATACATAAAGAGAGAGAGAGAAAAAAATGAGAGAGAGAGAGGAGAGAGAGAGAGAGAGAGAGAGAGAGAGAGAGAGAGAGAGAAAG
>NW_025367977.1:0-12956 GCF_016433145.1 Gracilinanus agilis | reverse complement strand
CTCTCTCTCTCTCTCTCTCTCTCTCTCTCTCTTTCTCTCTCTTTCTCTCCCTTCCCTCCCCCCCCATCTTAACCAAGGGACTTTGGAAAACGGAACCTTTTGAATTTATAAGATTCCTTCTAGGAATAGACTGTCCATTTTAGGATTACTGTTGAGCCACTTATGCTCAGAGGAAGTAAAGGCTGTCACCTTTCTTTTAGCCCTCAGGGTTGGGGGAAAGCACAGGTGAGAAAGAGATACTTGCTACTTAAGAGGAGAGTAAAAGGAAGAAAAGAGAGACCAAAGAATCTGTGAGATCCATATTGCTGAGAGGGGTTCAAGCTGCAGAGATGGGTGTAAACTGCAACACAGAATTCCATAGTGCCCCACCAGAACTCTGAGAGAGGGGGCAGTTAGAGGCAGTTGGAGTCCTGGTATAAAAAAGCAGGACACCTGGCTTTCAGGGTCTTCTGGGGTTTTGGGTCTGGAGTCTTAGGTCTTAGGTCTTGGGTCCTGATTCTGATCTGGGTGTTGTCTCTGCAAGCTGTGTGGCTCTGAGCTGAGCCATTCAGTCTCTGACGCCAACCAAACCTGTTTTACTTTGGTTAGACCTTTCGACAAAATCACTGTTTACCTTAGTTTAGCTATCTAGGTTTAGAAGAAGAATATTTATAGGATTAGGGAGCAGATCAGCCATACAAGAGATATTTCCCCCTTTGGGGGGAGGGGCTGTTTTACACATAACTATTAGGTAGTTTTCTCCTTACCTATCAACCCTAAGCCTTCTTCCCCCTTCCCATTTCCTGATATCATTAAACCCTTGTCAACTAGGAACAGTGCCTGGATATTGATAATTTGGGAAATATACTCACATCCTCCATAAGCCAAATTCCTCTTGTTGGTGGCCCTGAAGTTAATCAATCCTAACCTCTGAGCCAGTGAGCTTTAAGACATCAAGCTTCACCTATTGTATTCTGTGGGGAATTATTCAGAGAAAGATATCATCATAAGGAGTTTAACCTTTCCCCACTTACCATTTTGGCCCAGGAGTTATCAAGCCAGATTGTCCACCATTACCAAACTGTTAACTGACTTTCCAACTGCTTATTGGGTGGGGGGGAGGTGAAGGAGCACTTCCACGAGCTCTTGCCCCTCCGTTCCTGCTGGTCTGCTTGTGTGCTTGTGTCTCTCCAAAGACCTTGGGATTAGGGAGGTTACATTGCTACTGACCCCTCCCCCCTCCCCCCCCTTCCCACCGTCATCTTACAGTTTCCCTGATCCTACAAATCTCATTGGTGACCAGTCCTATCTGACTCAGCTTTGTTATAGTCTCCCCACATTTTTAGCCATCACAGAGGAAAAGACCAAGCCATAACCCAGGATTTGCCTCACTATCTCAAAATGACAAGTCCTTCAGAAGGGTGATTATTTCCCTAGAAGTAGCCAGAGCAATTTAGCGTAGTGCATCATCTAATACCCATATATAAAATGACTTACTGAAGGTCACAGTTATTAAACGAGCCAAGTTTTGAACAAATTTCCTCATTCCTACATCAGGAATCTTTACACTTTGTGAGATTAAGGAATAATAAAGTTGAATTGACAGATGACAGGATGGTTAGATATTTGAATGGGAGAAATGAAGACAACTTGCTCCTTAATGTATCCTGGGAAATCCACAAGAGAGACCATGTAAGTGGATAGAGGTACAATCTTGAATTTAGGAAGACATAGGTTCAAGTACCACCTCTGACATTAATAATTGTATGGAAGTCATTTATTTTTGAAAGTCATTTATTGAGAGTATCGAGGTGGCTCGGTAGATTGAGAACCAGGCCTAGAGATGAGAGGCCCTGGGATCAAATTTGACCTCAGACTTTCTGGCTATGTGACTCTGGGCAAGTCTCTTAACTCCCATTGCTTAGCTCTTTCCATTCTTCTTGCCTTGGAACCAATATACAGTATTGATTCCAAGACAGAAGGTAATGGTTTAAAATAAAAAAAAAAGAAGAAGAAGAATGGCAGTGGCCTTGACAGAAATTAGAAGTTCAAAAGAATAGAAGTTTTGGTGGAAAAGGTAGTGGGTTCTATTATGTACATATTTAGTTTGAGATGGTTATATGGTATTAGTTTTGAAGTGTCTAATAACAGTCATTTCATAATATGGAACTCGAGTTTAGGAGAAAGATTAGGAATGGATATATAGATCTGGTAGTAATATATATGGAGAAAACAATTAAACAGACAGCTTTTTTTGGGCTTTCTGGTTTCCCTAATCACAACTTCCTGCTCAGGGATTTGATAGGCAGCACAACATAAGAAATGCTCCCCTGAGGAAACCAGTGGAATCTGGAATTAAGCAGGCTCTTAGCCTTCTGCTGCTCTCCTATGCTAGGTCAGATCTTTATTCCTGAAGGCCCTCCATGAAATCTCATGTCAGTGGTTTCTCTGTATTATAGCATTGTGATGCCTGCCTATGCCCAGTAGACCTTCACTGCATGGGTTTTGGATGTGATGGACTGCATATAGGACCAATTCTTTAATGTTTCCTACCATTCAACTGGACCATAGTCCATAAACTTTGTCAGGAGCAGACTTCCCTGTGAGATGGTCTCAAGGAATAGACCTCAGTCTTTGCTTTGAAAATCTTCACTGTCTCCTTTGTAGTTTAAAGTGATTCTCAAATGTTTAAATTCATATTGGTGTTTCTAGCCATGCTTAATGCTCGGCATGAATATTTTAGCAATTGGTGTCCTATAAGGATAGCCAAGAACATTTACCTAAATACCTGTCATTCTCCAGTAAATAGCTATTAAAGACAATCCCCATTCAATGCTTCCTACTCCTGCTCCTCAAAAATGGCTAGTGACTTGGGCTGCCTGAAGCTCTTTAGTTGCAAAATAAAAAGTAGCACTATAAACTCCAACAGTCTCTTTTTACTTTCCCATGAAGCGGGAAATGATGGGGGCCTGAAAAAAGAAGATGGACATGTGAGTTGAAGATGTGGAGTCAGTAAAGTCAAGATTTGGCAACTCATTGGATAATATGTTTGGTGAGGGAGAGTGAGGAATTGAGGTCAACAACATAGTTTCAAATCTGGGAAGCTGAATAGTGGTGTTTTTGGCAGAAAAAGGGAAATTTGGAAGAGGGCTGAATTTTGGGGGAAAGAAAATGATTTCTGTTTTGGACATATGAGACAAAAGATGAGAGGTAATTCTAGTTAAGACTTTCTTATAGCTGACAAAATTTTAAAATCTTTATCTCTAGCTATCCCTATATCTCTCTTCCTATCTCTATCATCTTTATTTATATACACACACATACATATATATTTACATTATCTATTCCTATTAATGAAATAGGTTGCTAGTAATATTTATGTTTGCCTAAGGCCAGGAATTGAGACTAAGAGAGGAAGTAAGGTTGTTGGATTTTTTTTTTTTGGCGTGTGTGTGGATTTCAAGTTTTAAACTGGAAGCAAGGATTCTGTTAATTAGTTCAGATAGTTTCTATATTGTGTACATTTATGAGGCAATATTAGAGTATTCTTTTAGATTGCCTTTAAACCAGATTTGATAGAATTAATTAGGTAACTAATCAAATAACTACCCAAGAGGGTAGGAATTTGCTATTGAAAACACCAATATACTTATTGGATTTGCTTTCTTTTGCAATTATAAACTCTAGGAGAGAATGGTTGCTTTTCTAGAAGGTCCCCATCATGTCTATCCCAGAAATCAGTCCTCTCTTATTAGTGAGAATAAGGTCTCATAATAAACTTATGGAGCTTATTATTCCAAAAGGTGGAAGAGTTTTATATTCCCAATAAGTCCAGAAAAATTCATAATGATAGCACTAAAGTGGTTATTAGAGGAAACTGGAATGTTGTGGGGGACACATCCCTAACATTCAAGGATGACCCAAGGTAAGTCAGCCATAACCTCTTTGTAATTAGAAATCTTGTACCCTTGAACTCTATTTCTCAATACCCCACTCTCCTCCTGTCATTATGTACTGATGTAGGCAGGATATAAATTCTCTTTTTTTCCACCTCTTTTCCTCTTATCTTCCTGTTGTGGCTTTGGGGGAACAGGCTTTTTTGAGCAGGTAGATTAATTTGGGAATGTGGTTTTGTTTTTGTTAGATAATTTATCTTTTTATTCTTTTTACTTCAAGTGATTATTAATAAATCTTATAAAATATTATACTTGGAGTTATTGTATATTAATTGTTAAGCTTACACCTCCCATGGTTACTACATCATTTCCAGGCATACATTATAGGCAGATATGATCATGAACCTGATCAGTTTGGTGATGGTTACATTTTTCTCTTTATAAAAATGAAAACAGTTCTTCCTGAGTAATGTTTGGAACTCGATGTTTGCTTTAGTTTCAGTAAAGACCAAAGAAAGAGGCTTAATAGATAATTATGGCTTAGAAAACATATGGCACCCTGATGCTTTACTTACATTGGAAAGAAAAAAAACCTCAATAAATCTGGGATGGTCTAATAGAATTTGAACTAATGAACTAATTATCTGGGCTGTTCTGATGGTATTTAGTGATGAAATCATTTGTGCAATAATAGATGGCATGGATCTCTCCAAATTATGAAGAAGGGAGCCTGTGGTAGATAGCCCACAGTCCTAATATTCCTGAATATATTAAAATGAAGAAAGAAATAAATAGGTAAAGAAAGAGAGAAAGAAAGAGAGAGAGAAAGAAAGGAAGGAAGGAAGAAAGAAAAAAGAAAAGGAAAAGGAAGTTGGGAGAAGGTAAAGGAGAGAGGAGAACACAGAAAAGAAGAGTAGGGGAGGGAATACTGACTACCAAACAGCTCATTTGGTTTCATTTTAGTGAGGATGACAGCTCTGAAGTGACCTTTTTAAAAGTTGCAATGCTGCTTTCCTGTACTGCTTATGTGCATATTGTCCATCTGTGTTATATTAGGAAGAAAGAACATTCTTGGCAGTAGACTTCTGGTGGAGACTTTTAATTTTGTTCTTCTATAGAAAATAGAAATTTAAACAAAAAGTTTCTTTTAAAGAAGAGATTATTCTTCCTTATATTGATCATTCCAATGGAAAACTTTGTTGGCTGCTAAAAAAATTATCTTCAAGTCAGTGATTTTGTATTCTCATTCTTAAAAAATAAATGGGCTATTACTTGGTATGTAAGTTTTTTGAGAAACTTGTTTGTACACATCATTGGTTGTAGAAGTCAGATCTGAGTTACATATTTGAGTTGGGTAATTTTGGATAAAAAAAACTTAGAGTCACAGAACCTTTGAGTTTGAGACAATATGTAGTTGAATAGGAAGTATTAACTAGCTATGTGTCTTTGGACAATTCCTTATTTCCCTGGATCTCAGTTTCTTTATTTGTAAAATCAATTAGATCAGGAATCATGGTGTAATGGAGAGCCAAATGCAAGCCAGGAAGACTTGGATTTAAATCCTAGTTCTGGCACATATCAGGGTGACCACGAATGAGACACACTTCTCAGTGCTTTGGAAAGACTTTAAATTACGAATGAGTAGCAGTAAAGAGGTAGGTGGTACAAATAGATATAGCATTATATCTAGGATAAAGAAAGCTGAATTCAAATCTGGTTTTACACACTTACTTAGCTATGTGATCCTGAGCGTGTAATTTAACCTCTTGTCTGTCTCAATTTCTTCAATTGTAAAATAGGATAATAATATCCCTTACTCCTGATAGCATTATGAAGAAGATCAAATGAGATGTTTACAAAACACTTAGCATAGTGCTTAGCTCATTGTAAATACCTTAAATAAATGTTTATTCTCTCCATCCCTTTTTTCCTCTCTCCCAATATTGTGATGGGTGAAATTTGAAATGACTGAAGAAACAAAAGATCAAGCTTCTAAGCATATCTGGTAATTAAGCAATGCATGCCAGTTGTATATAATAGATTGGGACCAGGTCTCTTTAGCTTGGTACTGGTACCCAAATACAAGGAGAGTGATTTTTATGAATTAAAAGCAAACAATAGTAAATAAAATAGGTTACAAAATTAGATGATCTGATTTCTAATTGGAGGAAAAATTAAGGACTTTCTGATTTGATAGGAAAATGAATGAGTTTGGGGAATTAGGATGGGGAGAGAAAACAGGTGGATTTTCCTAGATGTCATTCAGTTCCCATGATTTGCAAGCAGGTAGAATTTACAGAAAAATGAAACTTAATTCTCAAAATGGTGTCAGTTTTGCAAGATGGAGTTAGTTTAGTTCACATAATTCTTACAGTTCTCTCAATTCTCCCCCTTTGATCTATGGGGGAGTGATTCATGGATCACTTATCTACAAGACAAATTAATCTTTTTTAATATGCTTATGGTCACTATGAACATTACATATCAAATATCCTCTCACATAGCTTAGCATAAAAACTTAAGCAAAGCCTAAGAAAAATGATGATATCTTCTAGAGGCAAACCTTGTGAAAACGACTCCATAGATAAACTAAGTTAAGTTATAGATCAAACTTCTTAGAGGGCTCATAATGGTCTAAATTTGAGAGAAGGGATTTGTGTTACCAAGGTAATTAAGAAAGAAAATAAATATAAACATCATGTTAAAAAGGCAAAAGAAACATAATGATGATCATCAATATTAAATAACATCAAATCTCCTTGAATCCTAGTAACCCATTCCCAATATTCATTTAATCAGCACATTTTGTCCTAAGTCTCATGTTCCTTTTAATCTTCTGGCCCCTGAAAATATCTTCTCTTAGATATTCTAGGCCTTATTCTCAGGACAACTCTGAAGAGCACTGTTTCTCTAGTTCCAAGTCATTTGTAGAAATTCCTAGATAATTTTTGCTAACATCTACTTGTAACAAGACAATACAATTTAGTATTATCTCTTAAACTTGGCTTTCCGATCATTAGTTCATGTGGTCAAAAATAGCTCAAGCATTATGGTTCTGATTCTAGTAACAACAGAATTAGAAGAGCAATATCAAATTCGGAACTAATAATTCACTTGAAACTTCAGAAAATTCCAGTTTTTGAATACTACTTTTTGTTTCTTTCTTTACCTAAAGCATATACTTCTTATAGACAATGCTATCAACTGGATGAAGGAAGAACCTTTTAAAAAATTCTAAATGGGGGCAGCTGGGTAGCTCAGTGGATTGAGAGCCAGGCCTAGAGACGGGAGGTCCTAGGTTCAAATCCGGCCTCAGACACTTCCCAGCCGTGTGACCCTGGGCAAGTCACTTGACCCCCATTGTCTACCCTTACCACTCTTCCACCTATAAGTCAATACACAGAAGTTAAGGGTTTAAAAAAAAAATTCTAAATGTCTGAACTTGGAAAACAAACCCTTCTGTATCTTAAAACAGATTCTTCAAAAATATAAAAATGATTTAATTTTCTTTGCAATTATTGGTGCAATTTTATGCATAAAATATTTAATCTAATTTTGAGATGCTAACATACAGAAAGCCTAAATTTATCATTAGAAAAATTTGGAAGCCAGTTATATGCATATATACATACATACATTTAGAGAAAACAATCCTGTTGCTTTCTCAAAATTTAATTAAAAACTTTTATATCATAACTTTGTCATATTATTTTATCTAATTCTAATTTCCCTGTTAAGAGGTTATCATTCCTATATTATAGTGTGAATTCAAATATTATAATATTCATTTATGTAATAAATGGATTTGATACTATAATGATTAAAAAACATTTTACAATTCATAGCTATTTATAGAAATTTGCAATAAAAGGAAAAAAGAGAGATATAGTTGTAATAATGTTAAGACTCTTCCCTCAAGGGCACAGAGTTACCCTTTAATTCTGTTTGAATTCGGGTGTGTGTCATATTTAGTAGCCAATCAGGAATCAAAGCTTCTTATTATTCATAGGGTATCAAAAAGCAGGCTCGGTTTAACCAGGTAAGAAATTTCCTGTTCAAAAATGATAGCACTATGGGAAAACTTCAAGAGAATCCTACCTTAGACTGTGCTAGTTTTTCCCCAGGGACAAATGTCTACCTGTTGCAGTTCTCAGACAGCATCATATGCCTTTTTCTCCTTGAAAACTGGATTACTGGCTTCATTTAAACAATCATACCTATAATCAAAACTCAAAACAATACCAAATTGCAGTAACAAGAGTTTTAGTTTAAGGCTTGAATATAATTAATTTTCTTATGTTTCCCTAATAGTTACATTTCCTTTGTCCTTTACTTATAAATAAAAGATAACCACATTCTGGAGTTCTTCAAATTACACCTATAGTGAATACATGATAGTTGACTCAAAACTCACTTAACAACTCTAGACCTCAGATTCAAAGACCCTATGTTATTTTTGATGGAGAGTCAATTTTACTAAAACTTCTTTCCACAACATATTAAATATTAGTTAGAGAAATTTTTGTTCTAATAAAGACTAGCTTTGCCTATTTTCACTATTTATTGTAAAATCCTTGAATCCAAAGTCCAACATTATCAAGCTATATAAAAAAACTTAACTTCATTACAAACTCTTCAGATATTATTTTATAGTTCTACATAAATGAAAGCCAAATTATTTCTGATGACAACTCACTCTTTATTATAGTAAACTCATAAATTCCCCTCCTTTGACAAGAAATGGTAGAGGTCCTATTTTCTGAGTTCTAGGTTCTCAAAATTCAAATCTTTAGAATTTTACAACATGTGGTCAGCAGTGTTGATAAGATATTATAATCCATCCTGAATATCAAGTTTCAAGGGACCACCCAGATAATGATATCTTAAAGGGTTTGTGCAATTTTTCTCTCATGCAGCTAATTATTTTTATTTTCTATTTTAAAACAAAATATATCTCATTAAATATTAATAGTTTCCAAATATCTATTTTCATCACTTTTTTTAACAGCTCAATTTACATTTCAGCATAATCTAGGACAAAAAAGAAGCTACCTCTCTTAACAGAATTTTTGATACATAAAAATGATGGTAGTTTGATAAATTACACAAAAACTTTAGAAATACAATACTAAAACACCAGTCAAATGACATCAATTCAGTCAAATCCATTTCCAAATCATCTTACAAAGAAAATCATTCATTTTCTTATATTATTTTATACTAATCACATCCTGGTATAGAGTTATCCAGTATGGAGCAATATAATTCAAGAAATGATAATGATAATTAACATGTATATAGCGCTTACTAGTGCTGTGTTAAACACTTCACAACTAGTATTGTGAAATCATTTTGATACTCACCTTGGGGATAGTTGCTAGTTTTATTCCCTTTACAAATTAGGAAATAGAGGCAAATGGAAGTAAAGTTGCTTGCTTAAAGTCATAAAGCTAATACATTGGAGTGCAACTCACGTTTCCCTGATTCATGCATTTTTTCAGCAGTTTTTTTGTTGCATTTATTGTCACAGTTAACAGGAGAGCACATCTCAGCAAAGAATAATTTAGTTATAGGAAAAACCTCAACCAAATAAAATCAACATTTATAACCACAGAATCAAAATCTCAATTTTCCAGGACTATTTCCACCTATGCTTCAAAATTTAGAACCCAGAATTAACAATTAGCTCATTTTCAAAGATCACCCAAAGAGTCAAATTAATTCCTTTCATATTTGTAATATAATCACACCCTCTCTTTCCCTGAGGATTTTAAGTTTTAATCTTGGGTGAAAGATAGGGAAAGATTCTAAGTGGCAACCTTGAATTCCTATCCCCTTGCTTTGGAGCTCATGAGCTTTTTATTTTTAAACCCTTACCTTTTGTTTTAGAAATTAATAGTGGGAGGACTTCTGGGGGTGGAGCCAAGATGGTGGAGTAAACCAGAGCAGCTCTGTGACACCATAAGAATCCTCTTTGACCAAGATTAAAATATTGCCACAAAATGAAAACAGGAATGAGAGAACCAACATGGAGACAGAATGAAATAACTTTCAAGAAAAGAAAAACCCAAAAGGTAGGCAAAGAATATCTGGGCCACAGGGATGAGAGGAGAGCAAAGTCAACAAGAAGCTGTAACGAGGAGGGAAGAGCAAGCCAAGAGCAAACCATACACCCCCATCCCACATCTGCTGTCTAAAGGTTCAAAACCTGAGTCCAAGCCAATAACATCCAGATCCTGAGATCCTGCCTAGGCAAATAGTGGTACAAGCCAAACCATATCCCTTGAAATTTCAAACCTTTGGTGAAGTCTAGAGCCCCAGCCCAGGAATTCTAGTCTGGCCTTGGGATAAGGACATAGTTCACACTTTGGGGTGGCTGATAGTACTAAGTAGTAAGTAATGATCTTTTTATTTTACCTAAAGCTCAGAGTGAAGCTCCAAGACAGGATAATCAAGGGTGTGCCTGATTGGATCAAGTACACAGTGAGATAAAAAACTTGAGCCTAAGCCTAGAACTAGAATTTGACCATCCCCTGACTTGATCAAGATCAGAGTGAGATAAAAAGCTCACCCCTAAGCCTGAGGCAAGTCTTTAAACTATCAGTATCTCAAAGGTCAATTGAATTAACAGGGGTAAGGTACTCTGTGTTATTGGAAATTTTGGGGTCCTTGAACTCCATTTCCCATGAGCCCACTGGCTTCCTGTCTTTAAGCATTGACATAGACATGAATATAAAACCGAGGGGCTGATTTTTAACTTCCACTTTGCTTCTAATCCAGCAGCATGGCAAGAGGTAACAGTGCACTTTTTAAAATGAGTAAACTAGAATGACAAGTGGCTTCATTTTCTAATGGTTACTAATAAATCTTATAAAACCATAGTATTTTTAAAGTTATCTTTTTATATTAATTTTATTTTTCACATTGATGGCGACCAGAAGATGGAAAAGATCTCTCAAATTTTTTTTAAGATAGCCTAGGTAAGATAAATTCCTTGCCATAGCTTTTCACCCTAAAGATTCTGAGAGAACTCCAAATTCTCTCCAGAGCTGCTGCCATTCTGCTGCTGTCTTTTTGTTTTTGCCTTTTGTTTTTTCTCTTTTTCCCAATTTCCCCAGCTATTTCCTTTGAGTGGTTTTTTGGGAGCTCTTGACCAAAAGGGAAAAGCCACTTCTCTAGCTGATCATTGCTACTGCTGATACAGACTCATGCTGATAACTTCAATCTGCCTGCTGTTCCCAATCCCCATGGCTGCTAATGCAGCCAATGCTGGCCACTCTTGCCTGCCCCTCCCTGGGAATGGAGCTCCAGGTGCTCTTGCTGATGCCAGAGCTGCTCCCAGCCAATCTCCTGAGGCTCCAGAAGTATAACCCCACTTCTTTTTCATTGTGCATAGCTGAGAGTTTCCTCGCTGCCTGCCTTGGAAGCCCAGGTGTGTTTTCTCTTAGACAACAATTAGCCTCCTAAAAGGAAGCCCAGTGTATTTCCTCTCAGACATTAAAGGGCTTTCACATGAGGAGAGTTTCTAACTCTTAACCCCCTCAAGGGGATTTTCCAGCCTGCCTCTTTTCCAGTCCCTATCCCAGTTAGGTTTCCATGCTCTGCCTGTGGGGGAGGGGACTGAGATAGCTTGTGGGCCCTAGGGTTTTACCCCAATTAAGAGTGGAGGTGAATTTTAAGCCTTCTCAGACTCCACTGTTTTTTGAAAGTCTCTGTATCTTATTGTACTTTGCTAATTGTTTGCTTTACAATTTAATTTTGTTGTTTTATGATTTAATTTTGTTGTTTTAAGTTCATATGTTAACCTGATCAATATCTTTCTTTACACTGAATCATTTGAAGCTACTGTGTTTTTGGCTATTAGATAAATTCTGTTCATGATTTTATTGGACCTCCCCAATAGGGAACAAGTCTAGTGGGATTGGTAAAAAGGTTTTTGACTACACTTCTTGTAACTTGTCATTTGCTTATATTATTGTATTTGCTAATTTCTTTAAGGTTTAATTTTTTTAAGTTTGTCTGTATTAAGCTAATTAATATCTGTTCTGTTATATGATTCTTTATCTGTACCACTTCCCCATGATTTTACTGAACAACAATATCATTGTAAAAATACATTCAACTTACACAAACCCTTTCAGGAGATCACATGTTGCTTTTTATTTTATTTTGGCAATTGTATACAAACTTTGGAGAATATGATGACTTAATAATTTAAATTGTAATTTTATATAAATATAAATTTTATATTTCATATAGAAATGACTTTAGATACCTACTGCCTTCTGAATGGAAGATAGGTTTTCATATATATATATATAAAATAAAGAATGTTATATTAAAAGATAGAGAACCAAATAGAAGTTCCTACCCAAACTCTTTATATATAATGCAGGAAGCCAAAAAAGAGCTCCTGCATGCATGATATTTTAACTCTTTATTTTAATTTACTTTCTCACCAGAAGGATCTACAATTCTTGGTGATATTTAGAGACCCCCCCCCAAAAAAGGTTTTTTGTGTGTGTGTTTTTTTTTCTAGGCTCTGTCTCACATTTGGATGGAGGCATTAATAGATTTTGTTAAAAATATCTCTGCCAAGGTTGAATGATTTGCTATACCTGTAGAATTTGTGACAAGTATACATTTTTAAAATATCACACAATAAATAAATTATATAGAAACTCATCTGAATCCTGTATAATAATGAGTTTGTTTGCTATTGTCATTAGGTGTGCTATTGTAATTTTGGGGAATTTTGTTACTTTATTTGAATGTGCATTATCTACTCTACTACTGCTTTGTTCTTATTTATCTGTTATTTTGTAAAAAATCATTTGCACTCACACAGTAGTTCATGGCAAAGCTTAAAAGTAAATGAATCTAATTTTTTGGGTGAGAAATCTTTCACTGATCCTGTTATATATTTTTGATTTTTAAAACATTTTTTATTATTCTTTTCCCCTGTATGTGCAATACAGTATTTGAGTTTTTTCTTTTTTCTCTCATTTTTGTACTTGAATACATTATAAATATTAATCCTTTTTGATTTTGCAGTAATATAAGTTTTATATATATATATAT
>NW_025367976.1:0-8515 GCF_016433145.1 Gracilinanus agilis | reverse complement strand
CCAGCCATACCATTGCTGGGTTTGTACCCCAAAGAGATCATAGATAAACAGACTTGTACGAAAATATTCATATCTGCGCTTTTTGTGGTGGCAACAAATTGGAAAAGGAGGGTATGTCCTTCAATTGGGGAATGGCTGAACAAACTGTGGTATATGGGGGTGATGGAATACTATTGTGCTAAAAGGAATAATAAACTGGAGAAGTTCCAGGCGAAGTGGAGAGACCTCCAGGAACTGATGCAGAGCGAAAGGAGCAGAGCCAGAAGAACTCTATACACAGAGACTGACATTCTGTGGTAAAATCGAATGTAATGGACCTCAGAACCAGCAGCAATGCAATGACCCAGGACAATTCTGAGGGATTTATGGTAAAGATGCTGCCCACATTCAGAGGAGGGACTGCAGGAGAGGAAACATATAGGAAAAACAACTGCTTGAACGCATGGGTTGGGGTGGACATGATTGGGGGTGTGGACTCGAAACTACCACACCAATGCAACTACCAACAATTTGGAAATTGGTCTTGATCAAGGACACATGACAAAACTAGTGGAAATGCGCATGGGTAGGGGGGGCACGGGGGGGGTTGAAGGGGAAAGGAGGAGCATGAATCATGTAACCATGTTAAAAATGAATATTAATAAATGTAATAAAAAAAAGTCTGAAGACTTTTAGATTGGAGCAAAAATTCCACAAGCTTTTATATTAGGGGAAATAGTCCAATGTGAAGGGCTTTGAAATATCTTGCATGGGTTATATGCAAAGTATATCCATGCAATTGCCTAACATGAGACTAATGTAAGCACATTTTTGTGAATAATCTTGATGTTTCTTTGCTTTGTTCATCTCCATCTTGGGTCATTCAGTCGTTTGTGACATGTGATATGTATATTTTTTGCCATAATATGTATGGATTTGATTTAGTGTTAAGATAGTGTGAGGGAAAGACAGAAGGTGGCACGAGTTTAACAAGTTTAACCACTTCCCCTCAGATCTCGAAGAAAACAAGTCTAGGCCCTAAACTCAAGGACTCTGATTACATTAGCATTGTGTAATTAGGATTTGCTCCCCAGAACTCTAAATCCCAGCTTCCCATTTTTCTTCTCACATTATGTGCTAATGTAGGGAGGATATAAATTTTGCACAGCTCTGCCCCTCGCTCTCTTCTCCCCTGATCATGGCTGGGAAAGCGGGCTTTATGCCAGCCAGGAGAATCTACACACATGGGTTTACTTTTTGTTAGATAATTAGGATTGAACTTCTATTTCTTTTAGTTTATTTTCTTTCTACTTCAAGTGATTATTAATGAACTTTATAAAATATAATGCTTGGAGTGATTGGATATTAATTTTAATCTTACAGTGCCCTGAACCCCAAACTACCATCCCTGATTCTAGTGGCACCCCATGACCATCACTGAGTGTAACATATCTTGTGGAGAAGGAGCCTACCTTCCTTGACATTACTAACACTAACACCTAACAGACTCTGAAGGGAAGATATGCCAGAGAACACCAGGAAGCCAGTGGCTCTCACACCACATCTGCTTAGAATCCAGTTCTTGTGGCCATAATCTAGAAGCTTGACCTCCATGGAAATGTGACCTGGCTGCTATTATTAGGTGGTTCAGTGGATTGAGAACTCGGTCTAGAGATGGGAGGTCTTGGGTTCAAATTTGATCTCAGATATTTCCCACCTGTGAGACCCTGGGCAAGTCATTTAACTCTCATTGCCTAGCTTTTACCACTCTTCTATCTTGTAATCTTGTAACCAATATGCAGTATTGATTCTAAGACAAAAGACAAGGGCTTTAAAAAAAGATAGCTACAAACTAAATCAAATTACATAGAGTAGATTAGGACATTTTAAATTCGTGATTTAGAAATTTGAATCTCAAAGCATTTAAGAGTTTTAAAGGCCTTCAGAGAGGTTTCAAATGGAATTCACATCTATCAAAGAATCAGTACTGCAAAAATACTGAAAAGTGAACATTTTGCCTCTCCACAAAGACCTCATAGAAAGGCATCACTAAGTGAAGTACCATTAGTTCTTAAGAGAGTCTATTTTTCTTGTACAACTTTAGAAAATGTGTTTTTCTGTCAAACCCAAGTCTGTCTTTCTGCAGCTTCAATCCATTGCTCCTTCTTCTTGTCTTCTGGGATCAGGCAGGTAAATGTTTAACAATCCACATTCTAGGAGAAATAAAAAGTACACCTGATATACATTAAAGTTGAATTTGCATTTTTAACATTTTTCTCCCTCACTTTGTTAGGTCTAGATAATCAACAAAACAATAAATTATTCCCTGATTTGGACTTTCCTGATTACAGAGGTGTAAATGCTTACACTGAAAATTTAACAATCAGTTTTCTAGAGCCAGTCTGAGCTGGCCCCAACAAACTACTGTCTCTTCCACATGAAGTCCCTTTCAATATTTGCAGACTATAATTATGCCTTCCTTTAAATCTTCTCTTCTCAAGGATGAATAACAACAATTCCATCAGGTGATCTTCATATGGCACGGAGTCCAGTTCCCTCAATATTCTGGTTGCTCTTTCCTAGACGTAATCTAGCTTGCCTATATCCTTAAAATGTAGTGACCAAAACACAATATAGACTACAGATATGGTCAACCCAGAACAGAATGCATTTTCCTTTGTTCTGGACACTTTTAACTATAGCATGAGTTCTTGACTCCATCCATATCAGCTTGTCCCTGACAATAGGTTCAACACTCAAGGGCCATCCTTTTTCAGGGTTAGTTGATCTGACAGGTTAGCTGTTACTTAGTCCTTAGAGGATCTGATGCTCATGGCCACTCTCTTGTCAAGTCCGCTAAACTAGAAAATAAATAGACTAGTAAATTTCAAGATTTTGTTCTCCAGGCACATCTTGCTTTTTGCAGCTGATTATTTGAACCCAAGTGTAGGAATTTCAATTTTATCTTGTTCAGGTTGGTCCATTCTTCTAGACTATAAGGAATATATTTTTTGGCTCCTGATTGTCATCCAACACATTAGTGGTTCCCCTATCCCTATATCATCTATAGGTTTGATAAGTAAATCTTCTTTAGTTCCACCTAAATCATTGAAAAAAAGTGTGTTCATGGCTTCTTATTCCTGAATACTCCACTACATACCATTCATCTGTTGGCTAAAACTTAGTCCACTGTGGTTGTGTAATATATATTAAAGAACCAGAAATCTATGAAGCATGACAACATTATCATGGTATTCATACCTGGAAAATCAATTTAAAGGAAAGGAAAATGTTATACCATGCCCATCAGGGTATGCAAGCGATTCCAAAGACACTTGAGTCTTCCATGGGCAAAAGTCACTCTCCTGGGTTGTGGTTATTCCAAATTGCATGCTCTTAGCAAAGGTAAAGATAGTACAGAAAACTCCTTGCATACTGAATTGCTAATTAATTGTTGGGCTGTGGTATTTTGGTTTGGCCAACTCATTGCTCAATGTATTGATATAAGGCCTCTGTTTTCCTGAGCCCTGTGGCCTCCAGGGTTCTCTGCAAAAGTTAGTAAAGCTGGGATGTTGTTAAATCAAGGTGCTCATTCTACATATTTTGCTCCCTAGAAACTAGGTGTGGGGTTGATTTGGGGGTGGGAAAAGGGCATAGCTCAGAAGTTAGGAGTGGAATGTCCCTGGCTAAAAAATATCTCCTACCTCCATCTTAGCTATTATTAGTTAATTACTCTGTCTTTTAAAATACAACCAACCTCAGAAACTTAAATTTCTCTTATATTTTAATATGATTTAGTTTAGTCAAATTCATATCTAGCTAAGGAAATGTTTGATGAAATGAATATTGAATGCAAAGTCATAAGCTGTTCAGTCATTTTTCAATCATGTCCAACTCTTTGTGAACCCGTTTGAGTTTTTCTTGGCAAAGATACTGATAAAGTTTGCCATTTCCTTCTCCAACTCATTTTACAGATGAGGAAACTGAGGCAAACAGAGTTAAGTGATATGCCCAGGGTCACATAGCTAGCAAGTGCTTGAGGTCAGATTTACACTCAGGAAAATACATCTTCATAACTCCAAGTCCAACACTTTATCCACCACACTACCTGGCTACCCTGATGTCTTAAGACCTGGGTCCAAATCCCACCTCTGATACTATGTGTGTGACCAAGTCACTTAACATCCCCCTCCCAATTGGTTTCCTCATTATAAAGGGTGAATAATCATTCCTGTTGCTCCTGCTCCTTAAATCATAGGCATCAAGTGAGATAATGCATTTAAATCACTCAGCAAAAATTAAAGCATTGTTTAAGGTATGGTGAGTAGGACAAAGGATTGAAGTAGCTGCCTTTTAAGGTCCCTTCCATCTTGAAATCCTTTTATTCACAATCATCATGGAATAGACATGTTTACTGGATTAGGAGAAAGGGAAATTTGGAATAGAGGAGAATGTAAGTGTTTAGACTGTAACATGATGACATTGTGCCAATGCATAGCTTAGATACAAAGGAGAATAGGCAAGAAGTGGGAGGGATTAAAAAGACAGAGAGCTGCCATCTTGCTGGGGGACCTGTTGCCACCTCAACATGCCAATGAAAATAGTTGCTGTAAATTGAAGGCACCCGAGAAGACAGCGAACTAGTCTAGAATGTGAACTTCAGTTCTAAGTGATTCATATTCCTATCAACAGAGTCCACCATAACGTAATTTAGCTTCTTACATCACACCTGGTGTATCTTTATAGAACACAATTGCTTCTGCTCCTTAACTAGGGGAAGGAAAAGAATGAAGGGGAAAACAATGGAGAAAAAAATGGAGAAATTACCACAATCCCTGCTTCCTCTCTCCCCCTTTTAGTTATCAGAGGGATTTCCCTGTTGCAGGAACCTTTAGAATGTTTCCCCTACAAATGCCAAGGTCTGCGGTATTGATCTATAAAAGTAACCAGGGCCCAAACTAAGAAGTTATTTCCTGTGGTACCTCTCTATATCCTCCGTAATTGATTCAGTTTCTCAGGGGCATTGCTAAGAAGAGAGGAAACATATTTCCATTCCTTACCCTTCTCTGAAAAGTATAAAATACTGAACTTTCAGCCCACTTGATAAAAGCAAGGTTTGTTTAGAGACTAAATTGCAAACAGAAGGATGCTATTATGCATGCTATTTACCTGAGGGCAGGAAAATAAAATATTGAATAATGAATCCCCTGGGCAAGAGAAGGAACAAGGTAATTTCACCTATAATTGAGTCAAAGAACATTAAATTCAATAGGTAGTATATAGAACTGCCTGTGGGAAATCAAATGCAGTTATATAGTTAGCTCAGGGGGGACGTTTTTTCCAGAAACCTTTAGAAAGCTGGATATAGCTACTTGTTGTCTGTCTAGGGAAAGAACTGAAGGGTTAAAGGATCCTGTTAGGTCAAGGTCACTTCTTTGAACTCTGAAATCAAAGGCAGAAAGGGAAGAGGGACAGGACACTATTGTTCTGGAGATGCTGCTGAGTGGGTGCCCAGCAGGAAGAATATCTGTTCTGTCTTCAGAAAAACATCAGAAATGGCAGAAAAGGAGGTTAGGGAAAGAGAATCACATAAATGCAGGGGAATGCAGTAGGAAAGAGAAAACTATTACATTCATTTAAATCTAAACCTAGTAATAGTTGGCAGAAAATGTTTCAGCAGGTTCATATATTACAAGTTCAAGATTTATGGTTATTTCTCTTAGTAGGCCCCTAATGTAAATGAAATCTACTCAGAACTGAGTGGATAGATTCAAAGGCAGGATGAGGTTTCCTGCAGTTAACATTCAAACCGCCATTAGCCCAGACTTCACCATGGGAAGGTCTTAGTAGAAAGCCAAAATGAGCAGAGGATAACATAGGCATTTCTGGTGCACTTTCTTTCTTAGTGGCTCAGCATTTTAAAGATAATTCTGTGGAAAGACAAAATTACTCAGTTAAGCAATTAACAAGCACTTAATAAACCCCTACTAAGTGTAAAACATTTGGACAATGGAGATAACAACAAAAATGATATCAAGGAATTTACTTCTATAAGAGGAGACTACATGCATACTCTCTCTCTTTCTTTCTCTAATTTATTTGTTTGTAATGCTAAAGTTTCCAGATATCTCTTTCCTTCCTCTATCACCACCCCACACTAGAGAAGATAAAATTTGACCAAAAAATTTATATAAAACTATGTAGAGTCATAGAAGTCCAGTGCCAAGATAAGAGTATAAAGATGCCTGGTGATGGCTTGGGATGCAGCAGTGCATGACCTTGGCTTCTTCAATGTCTAACCGAGGTCTAAGTGCTCCAAGTGCCTGCTTTAGCCACCTCTATGGCACTTGTACCAAATTGATCTCATTTGCCCCTTCCAGAAGGAATGCCCAAGGTAGATACACCAGAGGTACTTGTCTTCCCTGAATATCCTGTATACCTCATTTAATCCTAGAGGTAATAGGGAGTATTAGAAAATTTTTGAGAAAGGGAGTAATATGGTCACAACTGCACTTTATGAAAATCATTTTGGCAGGGGGCAACTAGGTGACTCAGTGGTTTAAGAGCCAGGTAGAGAGACAGGAGATCCTGGGTTTAAATCTGGCCTCAGTCACTTCTCAGCTATGTGACCCTGGGCAAGTAATTTAACTCCTGTTGCCTAGCCCTTAATGCTCTTCTGCCTTGGAACCAATACAAAGTATTGATTGTAAGAAGGAAGTTAATTTTTTAAAATAAAAAATGTATAAAAAAGAAAAGAAAAAATCACTTTGGCAGCTCTTATAGAAGATAAGAAGAGGGAAAGCAAAGTTGAAAGGAATACATACATGTTAAGTGCCTGCTATGTGCCAAGCCCTACACAAATATCCCATTTGGTCTTCATAACAACCCTGGGAAGTGTTATGAGGAAGAGTTTAGATATTTAGTCAAATTAGAACCCAGGCTGTCAGGCTGTCAGATAAGGCCTGAAGGTTCCAAGGATGGAATTGTGGCAAGGAAGGAAGTGATTTCCTGAGGCACTCTGTTATGGCTGAGAGAGCAGTTGGATGTTGAAAAACTGTCTCCAGTGAAGAGCCCAGGAGAGAGTGGATTTGCCTCCCAGAAGAAATACCTGTCTGTGGGAAATTCAAGTTGAGCGGGAGGATAAGACTTGGGTAGTAGACATCCCAGGCTGATTCAGACTCCTTGTTTATACCCTATGGGATTAATTTTGCTGGGGACTTGTGCTGGATCATTGTGGGAACAGAAGTGAATTCAAGCTGTGAGACACCCATTCACCTTCCAGATTTTTAAACTAATCCAGGCAGCCTGGGTTAAATTAGTGTAGATCGATCCCGACCCAACTCCCAGTTCCTGAGTTTGTCCTTAGATAACTAGGTTAGGGTGACCTCTCTCTACTGCCCTTACCCTTTAAAGTCATTATTAAAAGTGTTTTTTATTCCTGTTGTGACTTTCCCCGTAGAAGTAAGATATCCCTGGCTGATTTAGTCTAAGTGGCAGTTGGATTCCAACTGCCACTCACTCACACTGTCATAGTCCCTTTTGTATTTGTTTAAGATAGGTGTACATCTTCACCCTTCATTCTTCCTTCATCCCTTCCCCACCCCAAAAGAACCCCTGTGTGTGTATTTGTGTTTATTTACCCACATCAGAGGTAAGTATTAATATCCTTATTTTATAGCTGAGGAAACTAAAGCAGAGTTAAATGGCTTGCCAGGGGTCACACTGTGACTAAATGTCTGAGGCTGACTTTGAACTCGGGGCTTTTTGATTCCTAGGCTGGAGTGCAAAGACAGCAATTAGGAAGGTATCGCCTTGCAAGAATGGAAAGCAGACATATATGAGGGATGTCATGGAAGTAGAAGAGACCAGAACTGACATCTGATTAATATGCCTCAAGAGGGAGAATAAGGACCAAAGATATGTATGTATTTCAAAGATAACCATCTAGTCTAATATTTTCTTCAAGAAAAAGGAAGAGGGAACCAAGTAACCAATTCACTGCCAATATACAGTTCCATCCTAGGTAAAAGAGGCTATTGAAAGCAAAGGTTTTAAAAGTTACTGCATATATTTTTGTCAAAACACATATAGTAACATGTTCAATTAATCTTATATATTGATTGTTCAGTCATTTTCAGTCATGTCTGACTCTTTGTGACTCCTTTTGGAAATGTCTTTTTTTTTTAAATCCTTACCTTCCATCTTGGAATCAATACCAAGTATTGGTTCCAAGGCAGAAGAGTGGTAAGGGCTAGGCAATGGGGGTTAAGTGATTTGCCCAGGGTCACCCAGCTAGGAAGTGTTTAAGGCCAGATTTCAACCCAGGACCTCCCATCTCTGGGCCTGACTCTCAATCCACTGAGCCACCCAGCTGCCCCCATTGGGGATGTCTTGGTAAAGATACTAGAGTGGTTTTCCATTTGCTTCTCCAGCTCAGTTTATAGATGAGGTAACTGAGGCTAACAAGATTAAGTGACTTGCCCAGGGTCACACAGTTAGAAAGAGTCTGGAATATATATATATATATATATATATA
>NW_025367975.1:0-10680 GCF_016433145.1 Gracilinanus agilis | reverse complement strand
CTGGAGGAGTTCCAGGCGAACTGGAGAGACCTCCGGGATCTGATGCAGAGCGAAAGGAGCAGAGCCAAAAGAACATTGTACACAGAGACTGATATACTGTGGTAAAATCCAATGTAATGGACCTCTGTACCAGCAGCAATGCAATGACCCAGGACAATTCTGAGGGATTTATGGTAAAGATGCTACCCACATTCAGAGGAAGGACTGCAGGAGAGGAAACATATAAGAAAAGCAACTGCTTGAACGCATGGGTCGGGGCGGACATGATTGAGGGTGTGGACTCGAAACTACCACACCAATGCAACCACCAACAATTGGGAAATTGGTCTTGATCAAGGACACATGACAAAACCAGTGGAAAAGTGCGTCGGCCATGGGTGGGGGGAGTGCGGGGGGTGAAGGGGAAAATAGGAGCATGAATCATGTAACCATGTTAAAAATGATTATTAATAAATGTTAAAAAAAAATCAAATAAAAAAAAAATGGGGGCCAAAAAAAAAAAAAAAAAAAAAAAAGAATTTCTAGGATATAATTCTGGTTCTGCTAGTTATCTTCTTTGTACTGTTTAACAATCACTTTATTTTATCTGGGTTCAATGTTAACTGTGAAATGCAGAAGATGGACCTCTGAAATCTCTTATACTTCTAAATTTGGGTTGTGTAAAGGAATTATTTTTCAGTTATTTATAGAATAGATGACTTCTGAGTTCACTGAGAACTCTGTAACTAATTGGAGGAGCTTTATAAAAAAAGTCTTTTCTGGGGCAGCTAGGTAGCTCAGTGGATTGAGAGTCAGGCCTAGAGACGGGAGTTCCTAGGTTCAAATCTGGCCTCAGACTCTTCCCAGCTATGTGACCCTGGGCAAGTCACTTGACCCCCAATGACCACCCTTACTACTTTTCCACCTAGGAGCCAATACACAGAAGTTAAGGGTTAAAAAAAGATAAAAGAGCCTTTTCAAACTTCAAAAATAAAATTCACTCAAGTTGAATCCTAGAAAAAAAACCTATTACTAATTTTTATGTGAAATTGCATGATTTATTTTTCTTTTCTGTCTTGGCTTTCCTGTTTCTGAAATGAAGGGATTTTAATGATCCATGAGAACCTTTCCAGCTTTATAAAAACCTGACTGGAGTTCATTTGTATCCAATCCCCACTGTAGTTCAACATTAAAATTAAAACAGACCTAAATACTATATAATAAAGGAAAATATAGGTTTTGTGATGTTACTTTAAATGAAAGTTTCCTATAGTCAGAAATGATCAGTCAAAGGAATTGGTGGAATCCCCACCTGATAAAACATTTAAAACTAGACTACCTAAACTAGATCAGGAATACTCTGGGAATTGATTTGTATTAAACTTGACAATTTCATTTTGCATTTATTTTTCTTTTCAAATTCATTTAGAAAATTTGTTTTGGGTTGCTTTGCACCCAGACAATTTCTCCTGGAGATTCTCATTCGGGGTAACTTGGGAGTGAAATTTAACTTCCCTAAAATGATATTGCATCCTGGTGAACTGAATTTACTCTTCTAAATGGTTTTATTTGTCCCTCTTTGTTATATTAGTGAATTAAGTCAAAGTGCATTGGATAAAACAATTGTCCTGAATAAAACCATATAATTAGGTGAACATACCACAGATATAAAAAGGTGACTACCCTTGATTGGGTCTTCAAGTTTAATATATGATTTGAAGGAAAACCATGAATGTGCCCAAAGTAACCATAGAACCACAACATTTTTCTCCTTTCCCTATAGAGCTACTCCTAAGTTTCACAGAACTATTTCTATGAGTGAAAAATTTCTTAGATATGGAAATAAATAAGATATTGATTTAGGAAATATTTTTTTATTCTGTTCAGAGCTATATCATAGCAATCTCTGTTAATGTTTGGGGGAAAGTATTCCTTTCTGCTGTCTGACTTCACAAGGGAAATTTAAAAGTGTGGATTCTTTGAAATCACTTGCATTATGCCTTTTGGCACAGCTGTTATAATCTCAGCTAAATATTGAAAACTACAAACAAAATACTTCAAGATAGACCCATTCTTATAAT
The DNA here is from genome assembly GCF_016433145.1 of Gracilinanus agilis. Taxonomy (NCBI): domain Eukaryota; kingdom Metazoa; phylum Chordata; class Mammalia; order Didelphimorphia; family Didelphidae; genus Gracilinanus; species Gracilinanus agilis. Next base: position 8,620 of record NW_025367975.1, on the reverse strand, counting down.
CATAGTATCATTTGGGCATAAAGATTTTTGTAGAAATTTGGGAGGATTCTATATATCCTTCAAATATATTAACTGTATCATCATTAAAATTTGCCCCTAATCTTTTCCAACAAATGGGTATAAACTATTCTTGCTCACTGTAAACAAATCCTTAGTTAACATTGATTTTAATGAACAAAAATTAAAACCAAGAGGGAGAATAGAATTACAGATCTGCATGGGCATCCTATTCCTATTATGCTTCCTTTTTCAAGATTTTATATTCTCTTTTCAAAGAAGGTAGCATAATGGCTTCTTGAAGATTTTTTCTTTATATTTGTTTTAATATGTATGATGTCCATATCTAAATGATGATATTCTAGGATTTTCTAAGGGAACAAATGGAGTAAATACACTGTATTTTTGTTGCCAAATAGTTTATATGATAATCATATCAGAAATCTATCATCTTGTAATGTAAGAAATCAGAGGACTTGATAACCACAAAGGAAAAAAATCTTTCTTGAAAGAAAACTGACATATTTTAGATAATATTTTTGAAATGCCAGTAAACATTCATTTAAAAATGAATTCAAGGGGGCAGCTGGGTAGCTCAGTGGATTGAGAGCCAGGCCTAGGGACAGGAGGTCCTAGGTTCAAATCCGACCTCAGACACTTCCCAGCTGTGTGACCCTGGGCAAGTCACTTGACTCCCATTGCCTACCCTTGCCAATCTTCCACCTATAAGTCAATACACAGAAGTTAAGGGTTTAAAATAAAAAAAATAATAAAAAAATGAATTCAAATTGTTTTTCTTAAAACAAAACTCAGAACTATTTTATATCTTTATTAAAAAGAGTAATACTGAGTGGAACTGTATGTGCATTTGACTTCAGGTGTTCCAAATAGCATTGATTATACATTCAACCTTTAAAGCATTTCATCCTATGTTGACAAAAACTCAGAAGTTTCTATCATACTCTAGATCAATGGCTGGCAACCTTTTTGGCTGTGAGAGCCATAAAAGCCTGCGGAAGGAGGAGGATGGAGGTGGAAGGCGCTGGAATATGGGACAGGGGCTGAAGGGCCCCCTGAGGCACATCCTGGGGCTGTGCCCAGAATGGCCAGTCGGGAGGTGGAGCCAGATATGGCTTGAGAGCCATATGTTGCTGACCCCTGCTCTAGATGATTCAAACAAAGGCCAATCTTTTGGCAATATTTTTATTTCAATTACTATGTTTTCTAGTCATTGATTTAAACTATATAAATAGTTACATTGATACTTTCTTCCCTATATTTTTGCTCAAACATGACAGTAAGCTTTCATTTGTGAAATTCAGAAATTATTCAACTCTATGATTCCTGTAATATGACAATGTATTTAAGAAAGCTTAATTATGCTTTTTAAACTAAAAAGATGACAAATGCATATATTGTCAAGTTAATGTAGAATAAAAATTCAAATTAAGGAAATACATAAAATATAGGAATTAAATGATGGAAACAGGAGGGATTTCTTATCTTTAAATTATTGAGGATAACAATTAGAAGAAAACAAACATATAATATCTATTTCTATATAGTTTGAATACTATATGAAGAAGAATTCACCAGAATATAGATGAAGGTTCAAATTGGAGAAGAGCAAGAAAATGGCCATAATTTCCATTTTAGGGGCTGAAATAAAAGAAGAAGTAATGTGAAATGATATCAAGGAATTCTGACATTTGAACCTAAGGCCGGAATTTAGATCGCTAAAATTCTATTTCAGTAATTTTTAAAGCTTTTCTTTGTTGATTTTGTTTTGTTTTGTTTTCAGACAGACTTCTAGAGCTATAGTCTATTGCATTTTCCAGGCAAGAGTACTTGATAAGTTCCAGAAAAAAAATGCAGTTTATTATGCTAATCAAATGACTATGTTTGACGTCTATTGATTAAAACTACATTTATTCAATCACCACTGTTTTCAATACATCTTGGTAGGTTCAATAAAGGGCAAGCAATCAGAAGGGAGAGTCAAAGAATGAAGAAGATATAAACTGTGGTTTCATTTTCTACTTTTAATAATTCTCTTTTGGGGTTGATTATGATAATCATCAGTTTTCAGAGGTAGAAGTCATTTTAGAGGTCATTTAATTAATGTATGCATCAATAGTTATTCAATAAATATTCCATCATCCTGTATCCTCTTAGAGGCTTCCATTGATAGGAAATTATTATATCCATTGGTAGGTTAATCTTTTGACAACTACATGGAACAGTAGATAGAGTGCCTGGCCAGAAATCAGGAAGATTCATTTTCCTAATTTGAAATCTGACCTTATTAACTGCATTAGCATGAGCAAGTCATTTAACCTCTTTTGCCCCAATTCCCTGATATGTTAAAGGAACTGAAAAAGGAAATGACAAACCACTTTAGGGTCTCTCCCAAGAAAACCCCAAATACAGTTTCAAAGCATAGTGCATGACTGAAAAAAGACTGAACAAGAAATGGCCAATCTACTCTTGGACAGCAGTGCTAGTTTTCTTTCTTTCTCATTTCATTATAATGAAGCAAAATGTATATCCTTGATTTTTCCATCTAACTTCATCTACTAAAGAGAGACTACTCTTCCTTTCATAGAACAATAAGAGGTATCACATGAACAAATCATCACAAAGTAGAATGTGGCAAATTTGATAAAATAATCATTTCCTAAGCATCTAGCATATGCAAAGCTCTCTTCTAGTGAAGAAATACATTTAAATAAGCTACACTAATGTAGGGCTGAGATATTACCTGCATCCGCCAAAACATATAATATCCAATATTATGTACCACCTGAGGACCCTTATCACTCATACTGGTCTCTTCAGTTAAGCTATGAAAATCTCACATTCTAAATATATTACATATTATCTTTATATTCAAAAACATAAATAAAATATCTCATGAGTCTCCACTGATATTTTACTTGTATTATTTAGAAGATACAACTTTTTCAAACCAAATTAGTCACTTGATAAACATTTTTAACCATATTCAATGTGCCAGGAATTGGACTGAGCTCTGGAGGAGAAAAGGTTAAAAAAAACAAAACTAAACAAAAAATCCAACAGCAACAATCTGAAAACAACAAAACAAAACAAAACAAAAAACCACACACACACACAAACCCAACTCTCTTTTCCTGGAACACATAGTCTAATGGGAGAGGCAATATGCAAATAACTTTGAATAAACAAGCTATATGCAGAATAAATTGAAAAAAAGCAACAGAAAGAAGGCACTAGAATTAAACTACATTATTTGGTACAGAAAGTGGAATTTTAGCTGGGATTCAAAGGAAGCCAGGAGAGAAAAATGAGGGAGGGGATCATTCTATGCAAAGGTGATAGCCCTTGAAAATACCTAGAGACAGAAAAATGAAATGTCTTGTTCAAGGAACAATAAGGATGTCACTGTCCCTGGATCAAAGCATGGGGTGAGGGGTAAGGCTAAAAAAAAAAAAAAAGGCTGCAAAGGCATGGGGTCAGATTAAGAATGACTTTGGATGACAAAAAAAAAGAGTTAATTTTTTATCTTGGAGGTGAGAGGGAGCCAGTGGAGTTTGAGTAGAAGGCAGTGACATAGTAAGACTTGTACTTCACAAAGATTATTTTGATAGCTTAGTAAACAATGGACTGAAGAGGGAAGTGACTTGTGGAAGGTCTAATTAGAAAGTTTAGATTTGAGGTATTGATAGTATTCATCAGTATGGTGGGAGTATCAGAGTACAGATGGGGTATATTCGACAGATGTTATGGAAATTAAATTGAAAGATTTGACAACAAATTGAATATAGGGGTATGAGATTGAAAAGTTGAAGATGACAAGTACATTTGAAATCTTTATGACAAGTGGATGTTGTTTTCCTCACCAAAAATATTGAATTTTGGAAGGGTTTGTCAGAATAGATAGTGAGCTTAGTTTGAGGCAATTTGAATTTAAGATTTTTAAAAGAATATTCAGTTCTAGACTTTTTAAAATGGCAAATATAAATGAAAACCTGTTGGTCAGCAAACTAAGCAGAAACTCAGAAATTTAATTTTAAAGGAGAAAAATATTTTAAGTTGATAGGAGGATTGTATATCCATGCGAGAAAACATGGAACATTAACTTTGGGCTTCAGATTAGAAAAGATAAAACAAAAAGTTCTAAAGGAGAATAAAGCCTAATTTAAATGAAGTTATATTAATTAAGCACGATTCTGTCTTAGATCAGTTCAAATTATAAACCATTATAAATTTTATATTGAAATACTTGAGAATGGACATATTTGAGGAATCACAAAACACCAAAGAGGTGTAGTGGGAATAAAGACCAGGAAATGTGCATATTTTCTTTAAAAAATACTTCATTTAAATATTTATTTTTAATATTTTATTTTTTTTACATTTTGAGTTCTAAATTCTACTCATCTCTCAAACCTCTTATATTCATCGAGAAGACAAGTAATATGATATTGAATATATTTTTAAGTTATACAAAATATATTTCCAGTTTATCTACTTTGCAAAAAAATATGTAAGAAAAATAAATTGAAAAAGTGTATGTTTCAATCTGCTTACAGAGTTTATAAGGTCTCTGTGGAGGTGGATAGCATTTTTAATCATGGATATTAAAATGTGTAGATTTCCAAAAAGAGAGGATTAAACTCAGTAAACATTTATTAAACACCTAATATATGTCAGAAACTGAGCCAAAATATAGAAATGTGAGCTTTCTGAAATTTTCTTGCTAAATTATATAATTAATTTTAGGGAATTTATTTGTGAGCAGTTAGGGAAATGATGTTCAACATTATGCAGCATAATGTGTTCATTGAAAGGAAATCATGCTAGATTAATCTAATTCATTTCTCAGAGATTTACTAAACTGATATCTCAGAGAAATGCCATTGATATAACTTAACTAAATTTCAGAAAACAATTTCAAATTATACTGAGCTGTAGGAGAGCAGAATTATCTTTTTATAAGATAACGTAAGTGAGATACAAAAATGTCCTGACAGACATCAAGATGGACTAAATCTTAAAATGTATAAAACCAATTTTAAAAATGAAGTCACCCACTTTGGTTAAAAGACAAATCAAACATGTTCTAGGGACAATTAGATTGCTCAGTGAATAGAGCCAGTCATAGAAATGAAAGTTTCTGGGTTCAAATTTGGCCTCAGATCCTTCCTAGCTGTGTGACCTTGAGAAAGTCATTTAACCTCAATTGTCTATCCCTTACTATTCTTCTGCCTTGGAACCAAGTACTTAATCTTGTTTCTAAGATGGAAATTAAGGAAATTAAGGTTTTCTAAAAAATGCTTTAAATGCCGGGGAAGAGAGAGAAAGAAAGAGTCTGCATTTGGAATTTATATTTCAATTTTAATTTAATATAAGATATTACTAAGCAAGGAGATATGGCAGACCAAAAGCAAAACAATAAACACAAATCTTTAAGATTTATATAGAAGTTTTACTAGAGTATTTATATCAACCTTTTCTTTACTAACACAATGTCCATCCTAGTACAGAGCCTCATGACCTCATGCCAGTACTAGTGAAACAGTCTTCTAACTGATCTCTTTCCATCTAGCCTCTCTCCCTTTTAAGCTGTACTCAACTTGGCTAACAGTTATCTCTCTAAATCCAGGGTCTGAAATTGTCACCACCAAAAAACTCCAGTTGCCCATTATTTCCAGGATCAAATGTAACATTCTATATTTGAAATTTAAAGCTTTTCCAATTTGCCCTCTAGTTTTCCAAGAAATTACTCTACAATTAAACTACAATTGCCTAATTACATTAATTAACACATTTCACTTCCTCAAGTTGAAACTCTTCATTGGCTATCCTATACCTGTAATGATTTATTTCCTTTTCCTTTTCTCCTGGCTTCCAAAACTTCCTTGGCTTTTTTTGAGACTCAAATCAAAATCCATCTTTCCAAATATTACTCCTATTATCTTTACTCTGTGATGAACTGTCATGTACATTTATGCATCTGCTTAGTTATTTACATGCTGTCACCTGTCGCCTGTATTAGATTGTGAGCTCACTGAGAAATCATGTTTTTGCCTATTGTGCATATGTGTGTCTCTGTATATATCCAACATTGTCTTAATAAATAGTAGTTCAATGATGGCTTGTGCTTACTGCAGCAGGCATGTGGAGTTTACTAAAAATAGCTATTGTCTATAAATATGTAATGCTAAGTATTAAAGTCCTCCAGCATTAATTGATGAAGTCATTACCAAATGAGGCAGGAAATTATCTCTTATCTTACAGTTTCAAATGTAAGTATTTAATACTTTATATTCCAAACTGTAAGTGTTAAAATTAATGGTTCGGCTACATATATGAAAATTATAAATCTTTTATTTATAAAAGAAGTGAAAGTAGAGAAATACAAAAGGATAGAAAAAGACATTAACCTATCTAACTAAATATTGTTCCAGTGCTTGGCTCAGCCAGGACTCATTAACCTTCAATCAGAATTAAACTATCTCCAGAAGATAGGAAGGGAAAACCAGCTATCCACTCAACCAAGAAAATGACTGGAGCTGAAGGTGATTCCTGAGGCCTACTTTTTTCTTTGAGCTGCCCTTCTTGAAGCTGACTTTCTTCTTGCAGTGACTCTTTTCTTGGAGTTCACTTTCTACTTCTTGGAGTAACTCTCTTCTTGGAATCCACTCTCTACTATCCTCCTTCACCAGATTCCTTCACCAGCCTCCTTCCTCAGGGATTTTCATGGCTTTTATGGTGGTTTCCTGTCCCTGCCCCTTTTCATGGGGCCCAATCATAGTTTCCAAATTGTCTGAGTTCTCACTTTTGGAACCACACCTTTCTGAGTGTATGAACTGTTAAGTTTCTGGCTTGTTGTCACCTAGCATCAAGTAAGGTGTGAACTCACAGAGAACCAAGAATTCCCTTCACAATACATAATTATTTTCTTTTAAGATTTTACAATTAAAGTTGTTTTCAGAAAGTAACTGTTCTGTCATCAGATGGTTCTTATGATGTTGGCCTGAAGTTGTAAAAGTGAAGTTTTCAGAATGAAAGAGAAAATATCTCCCATTTTATGCTCAATTGGTCTGACCTTTAGAGAAATATAATGACAGCCATGTTGGGTCAAGAGTGATAGACAGTTACCTGTTTAGAATGCAGAATGGACTGAGGATGGTGAGAGCTTGGCGTGAGCCTGGCATGAGCCAGGGCAGTTGAAATTTGCTTATAAAAGGAGAAGATCTGAACAGATCTTGGTCTCAGTTTTGAGACACTTTGTTTCCATTTGGAGATATTTGGGCAAGGGTGGAGAAGGATTTAGGCATAGCTTATTCTCTCTTTACTCAGAACCAACACTAGTTTACAGACTGTTTTCAACTGTATCCCATCAACCTCAGTTCTCTGATTTATTATCAACAAGAAGATCTGCAAAGAAATCTATCATTCAGCAGGGTCAAGCCTTGACTTTAGGGTTATGCCAATGAGGCCTAGCCAGGCTGTCAGCCAACCAAGATCCTTGATCAACAATAATCAATTGAAGATTCATCAACAAGATACTCAACTTAGATTACTCAGGAAATCACAATTCTCACTTTCCATCTTTACCCAGTTCCCCTTTCCCTAAATTTTCAACAATTACACCATCTTTCCAAGAAGCCACTTGCCTGTGAATTCTCAAAGATGCAAGGGAGGCTTTAGTTTGCATGATCCTGTTCAGCCAGGAATGGGATTTTATTTTCAATATTCCTTTAACCATCAGTTAAGATAAAACCTACAGTCAGAACAAGTCAATCAATTAATTAATCCTGATAGACCAAACATCAAATGTCTATAGTGTATCAAGCTAAGAAATTTAGTCACCACCATCAACTCACTAGGGCTTCAGTTGGGACAAGGGTCAGTTGTGTTCCCTAATTAGTTGACTCCTTAGTCATGCTGTTAGCCCTGAGTTACTGTTTTGTTATCCTGGGATTGGAGTAAGCAGACTCTACATATTCTCTTATAACATCAGCTATATTGGGGTAGATCTTTTGGGATCATTACTATATCTAGGTGTCCCATTAAGACCATACAACACTCTCCAATTAATTCCTTCCCAAGATCCACATTAACAGACCACATCTGAAATTAAATTGTGGGTTTCACGTATTAGAAAAGATATTGGATAATTGGGAATTTTTCAGAGGATGATAAGTATGAAGGAAATGCATAGCTACATGGCATGGAAGTGAAACTAAAGATAATGAATTTTAATAGAGAAAAATATTCATATTTTTGAATATCTTGTACCTAATGATAGATGACCAATTATTAGGAATTCTCCAGCTGAATGGCCACTTATCAAGATTATTATAGAAAACTTTCTATTCAGGGATTGATTAGGTATATATATTAGGCATTAAATTAGGATGCTGCTATTTTTAATTTTGAGGCTCTAATTCTTTCTAAGGCTTTGGAAAAGCTGGAGGGTATAGGGGAAAGCAACTTAGATTGGCTTCTTGCCAAAAATTAACTGTCCAGTTGTTGTTGTTTTTTTAACAGCATTATTATAATCACAATCAACCTCTTCCTGTTCCTTTATTCCTCTAGTATCTGTTATATATATATATATATATATATATAT
>NW_025367974.1:0-14894 GCF_016433145.1 Gracilinanus agilis | reverse complement strand
AAAATAAATAGGGACAAAAAGGAATACACCTTCTTCTCAGCTGCACATGGCACATTCACAAAGATTGACCATGTTATAGGGCATAGAATCATTGCAAACAAATGCAAAAGAGCAGAAATAATAAATGTAACCTTCTCAGATCATAATGCAATAAAAATAATAATTAGTAAGGGCACCAGGACAGGAAAATCAAAAACTAATTGGAAATTAAATAATATGATTCTCCAAAACCAATTTGTCAAAGAAGGAATCATAGAAACAATGTATAATTTCATTGAAGAAAATGACAATGATGAGACATCCTACCAAACTCTGTGGGATGTGGCCAAGGCAGTACTCAGGGAGAAATTTATATCTTTGAGTGCATATATTAACAAATTAAGGAAGGCAGAGATTAATGAATTGGGCATGCAACTCAAGAAATTAGAAAGCGAGCAAATTAAAAATCCCCAGATGAAAACTAAATTAGAAATACTAAAAATCAAGGGAGAAATTAATAAAATCGAAAGTAAAAGAACTATTGAATTAATAAATAAGCCTAGAAGCTGGTACTTTGATAAAACAGATAAAATAGACAAAGTACTAGTCAATCTAATAAAAAAAAGGTAAGAAGAAAACCAAATTGACAATATCAAAGATGAAAAGGGAAACCTCACCTCTAATGAAGAGGAAATTAAGGCAATCATTAAAAATTATTTTGCCCAATTATATGGCAATAAACATAACAATTTAGGAGATATGGATGAATATTTACAAAAATACAAACTGCCTAGATTAACAGCAGAAGAAATAGAACACCTAAATAATCCCATATCAGAAAAAGAAATTGAACAAGCCATCAAAGAACTCCCTAAGAAAAAATCGCCAGGGCCTGATGGATTCACAAGTAAATTCTATCAGACATTCAAAGAGCAACTAATCCCAATACTATACAAATTATTTGATATGATAAGCAAAGAAGGAGTCCTACCAAATTCCTTTTATGACACAAATATGGTACTGATTCCAAAGCCAGGGAGATCAAAAAGAGAGAAAGAAAACTACAGACCAATCTCCCTAATGAACATAGATGCAAAAATCTTAAATAGAATATTAGCAAAGAGACTCCAGCAAGTAATTAAGAAGATCATCCACCGTGATCAGGTGGGATTTATACCAGAAATGCAAGGTTGGTTCAACATTAGGAAAACCATCCACATAATTGACCATATCAATAGTCTAACCTACAAAAATCACATGATCATCTCAATAGATGCTGTAAAAGCCTTTGACAAAATACAGCATCCATTCCTATTGAAAACACTGAAAAGAATAGGAATAGGAGGACCTTTCCTAAAAATAATGAATAGTATATACCTAAAACCATCAACAAACATCATAAGCAATGGGGATAAATTAAAAGCCTTCTCCATAAGATTAAGAGTAAAACAAGGATGCCCATTATCACCTCTATTATTCAACATAGTACTAGAAACACTAGCAGTTGCAATTAGAGAAGAAAAAGAAATGGAAGGTATCAAAATAGGCAAGGAGGAGACTAAGTTATCACTCTTTGCAGATGACATGATGGTATACTTAAAAAATCCTAGAGAATCAACTAAGAAGCTTGTAGAAATAATCAACAACTTTAACAAAGTTGCAGGATACAACATAAATGCACATAAATCATCAGCATTTCTATACATTTCCAACACATTAGAGCAGCAAGAAGTAGAAAGAGAAACACCATTTAAAATCACCCTAGACAATATAAAATACTTAGGAATCTATCTACCAAAACAAACACAGCAATTATATGAAAACAACTACAAAACACTTTCCAAACAAATAAAACTGGATCTAAACAATTGGAAAGCCATTGATTGCTCATGGGTAGGTCGAGCTAACATAATAAAATGACAATTCTACCCAAATTAATTTTACTATTGAGCGCCATACCTATCAAGCTACCAAAAAACTTCTTTACTGAATTAGAAAAAACTATAACAAATTTCATTTGGAATAACAAAAGATCAAGAATATCAAGGGAAATAATGAAAAAAAAATGTGAAGGAAGGGGGCCTAGCAGTACCAGATATTACACTATACTATAAAGCAGCAGTCATCAAAACAATATGGTACTGACTAAGAGACAGAGAGGAGGATCAATGGAATAGACTTGGGGTAAATGACATCAGCAAGACAGTGTATGATAAACCCAAAGAGCCCAACTTTTGGGACATGAATCCACTATTTGAAAAAAACTGCTGGGAAATTTGGAAAACAATATGGGAGAGATTACGTCTAGATCAACATCTCACACCCAGCACCAAGATAAATTCAGAATGGATGAACGACTTGAATATAAAGAGGGAAAGTATAAATAAGTTAATGAACACAGAATAGTATACTTGTCAGATCTCTGGGAAAGGAAAGATTTTAAAACCAAGCAAGAGTTAGAGAAAATTACAAAATGTAAATTAAATGGTTTTGATTATATTAAACTAAAAAGCTTTTGTACAAACAAAAACAATGTAGTCAAAATCAGGAGGGAAACAACAAATTGGGAAAAAATCTTTAGAAAGAAAAACTCTGACAGGGGTCTAATTACTCAAATATACAAGGAGTTAAAGCAATTGTATAAAAAATCAAGCCATTCCCCAATTGATAAATGGGCAAGAGACATGAATAGGCAATTTTCAGGTAAAGAAATCAAAAGTATCAATAAGTACATGAGAAAGTGTTCCAAATCTCTAATAATTAGAGAAATGCAAATTAAAACAACTCTGAGGTATCACCTCACACCTAGCAGATTGGCTTAAATGAAAGAAGGGGAGAGTAATGAATGTTGGAGGGGATGTGGCAAAATTGGGACATTAATGCATTGCTGGTGGAGTTGTGAACTGATCCAGCCATTCTGGCTGGCAATTTGGAATCATGCTCAAGGGGCTATAAAAGAATGCCTGCCCTTTGATCCAGTTATACCATTGCTGGGTTTGTACCCCAAAGAGATCATAGATAAACAGACTTGTACGAAAATATTTATAGCTGAGCTTTTTGTGGTGGCAACAAACTGGAAAAGGAGGGTATGTCCTTCAATTGGGGAATGGCTGAACAAACTGTGGTATATGTGAGTGATTGAATACTATTGTGCTAAAAGGAATAACAAACTGGGGAAGATCCAGGTGAACTGGAGAGACCTCCAGGAACTGATGCAGAGCGAAAGGAGCAGAGCCAGAACATTATACACAGAGACTGATATACTGTGGTAAAATCGAATGTAATGGGCTTCTGTACCAGCAACAATTCAATGACCCAGGACAGCTCTAAGGGATTCATGGTAAAGAAAACTACCCACATTCAGAGGAAGGACTGCAGGAGAGGAAACATATAAGAAAAGCAACTGCTTGAACGTATGGGTCGGGGTGGACATGACTGGGATGTGGTCTCGAAACTACCACACCAATGCAACCACCAACAATTTGGAAATAGGTCTTGCTTAAGGACACATGACAAAACCCGTGGAAATGTGCATCAGCCATGGGTGGGGGGAGTGCGGGGTGTGAAGGGGAAAGTAGGAGCATGAATCATGTAACCATGTTAAAAATGATTATTAATAAATGTTTAAAAATGTATTTTGTCCAATTATATGGCAATAAACATAACAACTTAGGTGAGATTGATGAATATTTACAAAAATATAAATTGCCTAGATTAACAGCAGAAGAAATAGAATACTTAAATAATCCCATATCAGAAAAAAGAAATTGAACAAGCCATCAAAGAACTCCCTAAGAAAAAAATCTCATGAATCAGATGGATTCATGAGTGAATTCTATCAAACCTCCAAAGGACAATTAATTCCAATACTAAACAAACTATATGACATAATAAGCAAAGAAGGAGTTCTACCAAACTCCTTTCATGATACAAATATGGTACTGAACACAAATCCAGGTAGATCAAAACCAGAAAAAGAAAACTACAGACCAATCTCCCTAATGAACATAGATGCAAAAATCTTAAACAGAATACTAGCAAAAAGATTCCAGCAAGTGATCATGAGGGTTATTAATTATGATCATGTGTGATTTGTATCAGAAATACAAGGATGGTGCAAGATCAGGAAAACCATTCACATAATTGACCATATCAACAAGCCAACAAAAAAACCCCACGTGATTATCACAATATATGCTGAAAAAGCCTTTGACAAAATACAACATCCATTCCTATGGAAAACATTAGAAAATATAAGAATGGAAGGACCTTTCCTAAAAATAATAAACAGTATATTTCTAAAACCATCAACAAGCAACATATACTATTAGGATAAATTATAAGCTTTCCCAATTAGATCTGGAGTGAAAAAAGGATGCCCATTTTCACCTCTATTATTTAACATTTTACTAGAAACACTAGCAATAGCAATTAGAGAAGATAAAGAAATTAAAGTTATTAAAATAGGCAATGAGGAGACTAAGCTATCACTCTTTGCAGATGATATGATGGTCTACTTAAAAATCCTAGAGAATCAACTAAAAATCTAGTAGAAATAATCAACAACTTTAGCCAAGTTGCAGGACACAAAATAAATGCTCATAAATCATCAGCATTTCTATATATTTCCAACACATCACAGAAGCAAGAAGTAGAAAAAGAAACACCATTTAAAACCACCCTGGACAATACAAAATACTCAGGAATCTGTCTACCAAAACAAACACAGGAATTATATGAAAACAACTACAAAACACTTTTCAAAGAATTAGAACTAGATCTAAACAATTAGAAAGCCATTGATTGCTCATTGCTAGGACAAGCTACCTTAATAAAAATGACCGTTCTATCCAGGTTAATTTACCAATTAAGTGCCATACCTATCAAACTACAAAAACCTTTTTTACTGTATTAGAAAAAACTATAACAATGTTCATTTGGAAGAACAAAAGATCAAGAATATTAAGGGAAATAATGAAAAAAAAATGTGAAGGAAGGTGGCCTAGCAGTACCAGATATTAAACTATACTATGAAGCAGCAGTCATCAAAACAATATGGTACTATCTAAGAAAGAGAAGGGAGGATCAGTGGAATAGACTTGGAGTAAGTGATGTCAGCAAGACAGTGTATGATAAACGCAAAGAGCCCAAATTTTGGGACAAAAATCCACTATTTGATAAAAACTGTTGGGAAAATTGGAAAACAATATGGGAGAGATTAGGTTTAGATCAACATCTCACACCCTACACCAAGATAAATTCAGAATGGGTGAATGACTTGAATATAAAGAAGGAAACTATAAGTAAATTAGGTGAACACAGAATAGTATAGTTGTCAGATCTATGGGGAAAGGAAAATTTTAAAACCAACCAAGAGTTAGAAAAAATTACAAAATGTAAAATAAATAATTTTGATTACATTAAATTAAAAAATAAAAACAATGCAACCAAAATCAGATGGGAAACAACAAACTCAGGGAAAAATCTACATAACAAAAAACTCTCAAAATGTCTAATTAGTCAAATATACAAGAAACTAAATCAATTGTATAAAATCTCAAACTGTTTCCCAATTGATAAATGGGCAATGGACATGAATAGGCAATTTTCAGATAAAGAAATCAAAAGTATCAATAAGCACATGAGAAAGTGTTCTCAATCTCTAATAATTAGAGAAATGCAATTCAAAACAACTCTGATGTATCACCTTACACCTAGCAGATTGCCTAAATTAATAGCAGGTGAGAGTAATAAATGTTTGAAGGGATGTGACAAAATTGGGACATTAATGCATTGCTGGTGGAGTTGTGAACTGATCCAACCATTCTGGATGGCAATTTATAACTATGCCTAAAGAGCGATAAAAGACTGCCTACCCTTAGATCCAGCCATTGCATTACTGGGTTCGTACCCCAAAGAGATCATAGATAAAAAGACTTGTACAAAAACATTTATAGCCATGCTTTTTGTGGTGAGAAAAAAATGGAAATGAGGGCATGCCCTTCAATTGGGGAATGTCTGAATAAATTGTGGTATATGCTGGTGATGGAATACTATTTTGCTCTAAGGAATAATAAAGTGGAGGAATTCCATGTGAAATGGAAAAACATCCAGGAATTGATGCAGAAAGAAAGGAGCAGAGCCAGATGAACATTGTACACAGAGAGCAATACACTGTGGTAAAATCTAATGTAATGGACTTCTGTATTAGCAGCAATGCAATGACCCAGGACAATTCTGAGGAACTTATGGTAAAGAACGCTACCCACATTCAGAGGAAGAACTACAGGAGTGGAAACACAGAAGAAAAACACATGGGTTGAGGTGGACATGATAGGGGATGTAGACTTGAAACTACCACACCAATGCAACTATCAACAGTTTGTAAATAGGTCTTGATCAATGATACATGTTAAAACCAGTGGAAATGGGCATTGTTTATGGGAGGGGGGGATTCTGGGGGGTGAAGGGGAAAGTAAGAGCATGAATCATGTAACCAGGTTAACTTTTCTAAAAAATAAATATTATTAAATGTTAAAATAAATAAATAAATTACTTTCCCCCTTACTGAGTGGTCTATGTGTTGGTCTCTGATGAGACTGTGGTCTTGTCAGAGTTAACTTGTTGGCCTTCAACCTACTGTGTAACATCTTGGTACTGGCCAAATTTAATCTATCTAATCCCATCCCCCGAACCAACCTATTACACAATATTCAATAGATTATGATATATTGTCTCCCATTGTCATTCTCTTCAATGAAGTCTGTAATGATTTCTAGGATTTTTTTTTACCCCATCATTTTTTTTAGTTTTTTAAAATTTTTCTTAATTAATTAATTTGAAATATTTTTCCATGGTTCCATGATTCATGTTCTTTTCTTCCCATCCTCCCTACTTCCTCCCAGAGTCTATGATCAATTTCACTGGGTTTTACATGTATCAGAGTTTGAAAGCTTTTTTCATATTGTTCATATTTGCAATACAATGATCATTCAAATTCAACATCCCAATCATATACCCATAGAACCATATCACTAATCAGATGTTTTTCTTCTGCATTTCTATTCCCACAGTTCTTTCTCTGGATGTGGATAGTGTTCTTTTTCATAAGTCCCTCAGAATTATCCTGTGTGATTGCATTGCTGCTATCAGAAAGGTCTATTACATTTGATTGTACCACAATATTTCAGTTTCTGTTCAGAGCAGTGGTTCCCAAACTTTTTTGGCCTACTGTCCCCTTTCCAGAAAAAAATATTACTTAGCCCCTGGAAATTAATTTTTTTTATTTTAATAGCAATTAATAGGAGAGATAAATGCACCTGTGGCCATCACCACATCACCAGGGGGCGGTAGGGTCCATTTTGGGAATCACTGATATAGAGTGTTCTCCTAGTTCTGTTCCTTTCACACTCAATCAATTCCTGTAGATCTTTCCACTTCACATGGAATTCCTCTAGTTTATTACTCTTTCAGAACAATAATATGCCATCACCATCAGTTATCACAATTAGTTCAGCCATTCTCCAATGAATGTACATCCCTTCATTTTCCAGATTTTTTCCTCTATAAAGAGCATGGATATAAATATTTTTTGTACAAGTATTTGTCCCTATATATTTTTGGGGTACAAACCAAGCAGTGGTATGGTGGGATCTAAAGGAAGGCAGTCTTTTAAAACTCTTTGGGCATAGTTCCAAATTGCCTTCCAGCATGGAAGGATTAATTCACAACTCCAGTAGCAATGCATGAGTTCAACTTTTGCCACATCCTCTCCAAAATTTATTATTTTACTTTACTGTCTTACTGCCCAATCTTCTAGGTGTGAGATGGTACCTCAGAGTTGTTTTAACTTGCATTTCTCTAATTATGACAGATTTAGAACACTTTTAATGTACTTATTGATAGTTTTTATTTCTTTATCTGAAAACTGCCTTTTCATGTCCTATGCCCATTTATCAATTGGGAAATGGCTTGATTTTTTGTACAATTGACTTAGCACTTTATGAACCTGAAAAATTAGGCCTTTGTCAGAGGTTTTTGTTATAAAGATTCCTCCCCCCCAATTTGTTGTTTCCTTTCTAATTTTGGCAGCATTGGTTTTGTTTGTACAAAACCTTTTTAATTTAATATAATCAAAATTATTCACTTAATATTTTGTAATATTCTCTATCTCTTTCTTGGTCTTAAATCCTTTCCTTTCCCATAGATCTGACAGGCAGAGTATTTTATGTTCACCTAATTTACTTATATGTTTCCTTTTTATACTTAAGTCATATAACTATTCTGAATTTATCTTGGTATAGGGTGTGAGATGGCTGAACTCAACCTAATCTCTCCAATACTATTTTCCAATTTTCCTGTCATTTTTTGTCAAATAGTGGTTTCTCATCCCAAAAGCTGGGATCTTTGGGTTAATTGTACACTATCTTGCTGAACTCATTTAACCCAAATCTATTCCATTTATTCTAGGCTCCCATCCTTCACATTTTTGTGAATTTGATGCCCTTTATCTTTTGTTCTTCCAGATGACTTTTGTTATAATTTTTTTCTAATTCTATGAACATTTTTTGATAGTTTTATAGGTATGGTACTGAATAAGTAAATTAATTTGGTTAGGATTGTCATTTTATATTAGCTCATCCTTCCCATAAGCAACTAATGTTTTTTTCCCAATTATTTAGATCTAGTTTTAATTGTGTGGAAAGTGTTTTATAGTTGTGTTCATATAATGCCAGGGTTTGTTTTGACAAATGGATTCCTAAATATTTTATATTGTCTAGGGCAGTGATGGGCAAACCATTCCCCATGAGCCAGATCCAGGCCATAGTTTACCCATCATTGCCTTAAGCAATTCCCTAATTACTACATCTGGATGTGGGAGCAAATTAGGGAATTGCTTAAGGCAGTAATGGGCAAACTGCGGCCTGGATCTGGCCTGCGGGGAATAGTTTGCCCATCACTGGTCTAGGGTGATTTTAAATGGAATTTCTTTTCCTAATTCTTGCTGCTAAATTGGTTGGAAATATATAGAAATTCTGATTTCTGTGGGTTAATTTTGTATCCTACAACTTTGCTAAAATTGATTATTTCCACTAGCTTTTTATTTGATTCTCTAGCATTCTTTAAGTAGATTGTCATCTGCAAAGAGTGATAGTTTAGTCTCCTCATTGCCTACTTGAATCACTTAAATTTCTTTTTCTTCTCTAATTGCTGCCACTACCATTTCTACTACAATATTAAATAATAGAGGTGACAATGGACATCTTTGTTTCACTCCTGATCTTATTGGGAATGCTTCCAACTTACCCCCTTTGCAGACAATGCTTGCTGATGGTTTTAAATATATACTGTTTATTATTGTTAAGAAAGGCCCATCTATCCTATACTTTCTAGCATTTTCAACAGGAATGGGTGTTATATTTTGTCAAAAGCTTTTTTAGCATCTATTAAGATAATCATGTGTTTTTTGTTGGTTTGGTTCTTGATATGGTCAATTATATAGATGGTTTTCCTAATATTAAATCTACCTTGCATTCCTGGTATAAATCCCACGTGATCATAGTGAATAATCCTCATGATAAATTGCTAGCTTTTTTTTTTTTGCTAGTTTTCTTTTTAAGATTTTTGCATCTATGGTCATTAAGAAGATTGGTCTGCAATTTTATTTTTTGGTTTTTGGTCTGCCTGGTTTTGGAATCAGCACATATTTTAGTCATAAAAGGAATTTGGTAAAATTCCTTCATTTTTATTTTGTCAAATGATTTGTATAGTATTGTGATTAGTTTTTCTTTAAATGTTTGATAGAATTCACTCATGAATCCATCTGGCCCTGGGAATTTTTTTCTTAGGAAGTTCCTTGATGAATTGTTCAATTTATTTTTCTGACATGGGATTATTTAAGTATTCTATTTTCTCTTTTGTTAATCTAGGCAATTTATGTGTTTTTTTTAATATTCATCCATTTCCCATAGATTGTTACATTTATTGCCATGTAATTCTTAATAATTACTTTAATTTCTTCTTCATTAGAGGTGAGATCACCCTTTTCATCTTTTATTATCTTCTTTCTTTTTTAATTAGATTAACTAGTTCATTGTCTATTTTATTTGTTTTTCAAAATATTAGCTCTTAGTCTTATTTATTAACTCAATAGTTCTTTTATTTTAATTTGATTAATTTCTCCACTGATTTTTAGAATTTCCAATTTAATTTTTATCTGGTGATTTTAATTTGTTCTCTTTTTAGTTTTGTTTTTTTTAAGTTTTTTTTTAACCCTTGACTTCTGTGTATTGGCTCATAGAGTGGTAAGGGTGGGCAATAGAGGTCAAACGACTTGCCCAGGGTCACACAGCTGGGAAGTGTCTGAGGCTGGATCTGATCCTAGGACCTCCCATCTCTAGGCCTGACTCTCAATCCACTGAGCTACCCAGCTGCCCCCTCTCTTTTTAGTTTTTTAAGATGCACGACTAATTCACTGATCTCTTCCTTCTCTGATTTGTTGATATATACACTCAGGTATATAAATTTTCCCTTGAGTATTGCTTTGGCTGCATCCCATAGATTTTGATATGTTATTTTTTCACATTCATTTTCTTCAATGAAATCAGTAAGTTTTTTTTTATTTGTTCTTTGACCCACAAGTTTTGAAGAATTAGATCATTTATTTTCCCAAAAACTTTAAATTTGAAGCTCCATGAGCTTTTATTAATTATGACTTTTCTTGTGTTATGATGTGAAAAAATTACATTTATTCCTTCAGCTTTCTTACATTTGTTTGTAATGTTTTTGTGCCCTAGGACATACTCAATCTTTTTATACTTGCCATGCGCTGCTGAAAAGAAGGTATTTCCTTTTTTTATTACTATTAATTTATATATATAGTCTAATTGTTCTAACATTTCATTCACTTCCCTTCTTTCTTTCTTTTGGCTCAATTTATCTTTTTTAAGGGAAAGCTTAAGATCCCCCACTATTATGGTCCTACTATTTCCTCCATAAACTCCTTTAATTTCTCCTTTATAATCTAGATGCTATATCATTTGGAGGATAAATGTTTTGTAATGATATTGCATCATTGTTTATAGTTCCTTTTAGGAAAACAAAATTTCCTTCCTTATCTCTTTTAATAAGATCTTTTTCTAATTTAGCTTTCTTTGGTATTATGATTATTACCCCTGCTTTTATTTATGTTAGATGGTTAATAATATATTCTGTTGCAGCTATTCACACATCACTGTGTGTCATCCTGCCTGAAATGTGTTTCTTGTAAAGAACATATAGTAGGATTGTGATTTTTAATCCACTCTGCTATACACTTTTGTTTTATGAGTGAGTTCAACTCATTTATATTCAGAGTTATGATTAATAACTGTGTATTGCCTTCTATCTTATTATGCCTTTTAGATCCTACTCTATTCCTATTCATTCTGTTCCTCATCACCAGTATTTTGCTTTTTGTCATTCCCCAGTTTTCCCCCTCTTCTAATTACCTTCAACTTCCCTTGTCTTATTCCCCTTCTGCTTCTCTGTAGGGTACTATAGAATTCTATACCCTACTCCTATATTTGTTTTTCCTTCTCTGAGCCAGTTTTGATAAGAGTAAAGTTTAAAGCTTGCCCATCACCACCCTTATCCTCCCCTCTCTATAATGATTTTTTATGCTTTTTATGTTAAATGATTTACTGCATTTTATCTCTCCCTTCCCCTTTCTCTCCCTGCAATCATCTCTTTCTCCCCTTGATTTTTATATATTATGTCATATGCACACATATCAAATATAAATTTCATTTCAAATCATCATATTTACATATGCTTCATATCATCATGTATCATCATATACATCATATCATCATAACCAGCATACTTCCCCATCCTCTTTCTAAAATGGATTTTGAAAGACTTATACTTCAATATAGGCTATCATAGATTATGAAAATGAAGGAATTGTAGAATAAAGTTGGAAGACATGTAAGAACCATGTTTTGGAGGACATTGTTGAATGGCAAAATAAGGATATATTATTCACTATTCCAAAAGCAAAGGAAGAAAATTAAAAAAAAATTTAACTGAGAAATGAAATTGTTAGAACAGTACTTTGGGAGCAAAATCTGGTAATAATTTTGGTAACAATGTGAATGATAAGTAGTGAAGGGATCAAGTGGAATCTCAATGATAACTTTAAGGTTTAATAGCAATATAGGCAAGAAGATATGAATGTCTAAATTAGGGTTTTATATGAGTAATGGAAAGGAGAGGCAGATTCAAGTGAGATTATAGAAGTAGTATTTGGCAATTTCAGTAGATGGGGTTGAGAGGTAAAATATATATGTACTATAAGCCTTCAATAATCTTCATGTTAAAGAAATGTTTTATTATTGCAATATTATTGAAATGTACTGTTCATCCTAGTATTTACATTTGGAATGGACTTTACAAATGCCATTTTTAAAATGAAGGAATTTATTCCCAGAGAGTATAAGTAATTTGTTAAAAATCAATAATGAAGTCAGTGGATATCAGAGGTAAGATTCTAATAACAATGGAAGTAACAACAATAATAATAACTAGCATTTATGCAGAGTGTTAAGCTTTCCAAGGATTTTACAGATATTTCATTTTAATCTCACAACACTCTTGAAAAATAGAAACTATAATTATCCCCATTTTTCAGATGAGGAAACTGAGATAGGTAGTAATTAATTGACTTTATCAGGATCACATTGCTGGTAAATGCCCAAATCTAATCTTCTGAATTCCAAAAATCTATCTCCAGTGTTTCCAAATGGAATATTCTGAATTTCAAGTACAATATACATCATACTTGTATAATAAAAGTAGTAGTGTTCTTCTAAATTCCAGTTGGGCAGAGGACATTCTTCATTAACTTTATACCATTCACATAGTTTAGATACAACATCATTTCTGATCAACTGTCGAATGAATATTTGTTAACCTATTTAATTTGGGATAAAAGCTACATGTCCTATATTTATGTGAACTGTTCTGGTATATTCAGTCTGTTTCATTTAACAAATTTGTCTGCACAGTAGGAAATCTAGCTCAGTCATTCTTTCCTGATCTTGAATTTGCATAGATAGGAAATGTCCCTTTGTAAGTCTTTTGAAGGTTATTGAGTTTCTCCTTGCTCATTACTGGAACAGTGTCAATCAGTATAATGTAGCACAATATTATCTCCCTGCCCTTTTATCTACTCTTATTGTTTGAAGAATTTAATTTATACTGTGAAAGCATAAATAAAAATGAATCACAATGAAAATGGAGTTTTCTAACAAATATATAAACCTCATATAATTCACCCAACATTAAGGATCTTTCATGAGTCACACAAATATTTAATCCAGTTCTAAGTAAATGTAGTAAGTTGCAATCTTACTGGTAAAATGTAGGGTGGCTAACAGTGACTTAAATCCCTAAGGAAAGATAAAGAGAAATTTATTGTATATTCTAGCATCCTCCCTGCACACCTCCAAATTTGAAAAAAAGTTAATCAGTGCATTTACAGTTGACATTTATATGGTACTTTAAAGTTTGCAAAGAGGTTTACATTTATTACATCAGTTGAACATAATAACAATCCTGTGAAGTAGCTGCTATTACTATCCCATTTTATTGTCTGAGAAAGGTTAAATGACTTACCCAGGTTCACATAGCTGATAAGTATTTGAAGCAGCTTTCAAAATCAGTCTTTTCTTAACTCCACCCAACTTCATCACTCTTTTTATCAATGCCAAGCTGCCTCTTTCTATATAATTCCTTGATATCAGGGAATATATTTACTTTTCTTTCTTCTCCAGTATCTAGCAAGAGTAGGTACTTAATAAAATGTCTATTAACAACACAATTCCAGACTCCATTATATTAGAGTTTGCAATAATTCTGTTACTTGAACTTAAGCAAGTTCATAGTTAAAACATGGCTGTAAGAATCTTATTATTAACAACTTTAAAAACTGTAATATTTTAATATTTTTAATTATTTTTTTATTTTTAATATTTTCTCCTAGTTATTCTTTCCCTATCCCCCAATATCCCCTAACTCCCCTTAGCTGACGCACAATTCCAAAACCAAAACTAGGTTTTATGTGTTATCGCTGATAAAGAGCTAATTCCATATTATTAATAGTTGGACTAGAGTTATCATTTAGTGTCTACAACTACAATAATATTCCCAACAGCCCATGTGTTCAAGCAGATGTTTTTCTTCTGTGTTTCTCCTCCCACAGTTCTTTCTCTGAATGTGGCTAGTTTTCTTTCTTATAAGTCCCTGAGCCTTGCTCTGGATCCTTGCATGGAAGCTAGTATAAAAGTCCATTATGTTTGATTATACCACAGTGTATCAGTCTCTGAGTACAATTTTCTCCTGGATCTGCTCCTTTCACTCTGCATCAATTCCTGGAGGTCATTCCAGTTCACGTGGAATTCCTCCAGTTCTCTATTCCTTTGAGCACAATAGTATTCCATCACCAACAGATACCATAATTTGTTCAGCCATTCCCCAATCTAAGGACATTCTCTCATTTTCCAATTTTTTGCCACCACAAAGAGCGAGGCCATAAATATTATTGTACAAGTCTTTTTCCTTATTACTTCTTTGGGGTATAATCCAAGCAGTGCTATGGCTGGATCAAAAGGCAGATAGTCTTTTAAAGCCCTTTGAGCATAGTTTAAAATTGCCATCCAGAATGGTTGGATCAGTTCACAACTCCTCTAGGAAAGCATTAATGTCCCAATTTTGTCACATCCCCTCCAACATTCATTGCTCTCCTTTGCTCTCATTTTATCCAATCTGCTAGGTGTGAGGTGGTACCTCAGAGTTGCTTTGATTTACATTTTTATAATTAATAGAGATTTAGAACACATTCTCATATGCTTATTTTTTTTTCCTTTTTTTTTTTT
>NW_025367973.1:0-14418 GCF_016433145.1 Gracilinanus agilis | reverse complement strand
CAACTTGAGCACATTCATTAGGTTTTTCTGCACTATGAATCCTCTGACAGGAATAGATAATCTCTGGCTGAAAGCCTTCCTACAGGGAATCCATCTGCAACTGGTCTGTCCAGAAGACATTTTCTCATACTGAACTCTGGACTCTCCATTTCAATGTCTTTCTTCATTCATGACAGTACTAAGATTTCTATTCAAAAGGAATTCTTGCTTGGGAATAAGAGATGATTGTTGCCTGAAGGCCTTATCACATTCATCATATTCCTAAAGTTTCTCTCTAGTGTGGCTTCTCTTATGTAAAAGTATCTAAAAGTGTCAACTATAAGATCAATCTGACTCATGAGGTTTCTCTCCAGTGAAGATTTTCTGACATGAAGCAACTGTGGAACTTTATGTGAAAGCTTACTCGAATAAATGACATTTATAAATTTTCTCTCCAATGTGGATGCTCTGATGCTTTCCAAGATTACTCCTTGCTGTGAAAGCCTTTCCACAGAGTATACATTCATAATGTTTCTCTCCCGTATGGATTCGCTGATGTTTAACAAGAGATCCCCTCTCTGTAAAAGCCTTTCTACAGTGTTTACATTAATAAGGTTTCTCTCCACTGTGAATTCTCAGATGTGCAGCAAGAAATCCCCTCTCTTTGTTTATATTCATAAGGTGTGGCGAAAATGTATTGCACCAATGCAAAAACTCCATTCTAAATAGGTTTATTGAGAGATGGTCAAAACTCCCAATAAATGCAGACCCTGGTCAAGATCAAGACCAGAGACCTCGACCCATAGGAGGTAGCCTTTTTTATGCCAAGAAACTGATGACAATGACAGCAAATACAATCAAGAAATGGGCAATTCTTAATTAATGACACAAGTGCTGATTAAATTAGAAAGCATAAAAAAATCACTATAGGTGGTAACGTATGCTTATTATTATAGCTGACCTTTCCAAGGCCTCTGCAATAAGGGGTTGGGGGCTAGTTGTTTTTCTGTTGACAATTATTATGAAATGCTAGGAGTCAGGACTTGGGTGCCTATCTGACTATCTTGTTATACAAAAAAAGAGTAGTCTTCCACCCTTTGTTTGATTATCTTGTTATACAAAAAAGAGGGTGTGGTGGGCTAAGTGGAAACTCTGGGGTTATAGGCTTAAGGTCAAAGTGTAAACAAGATTTGATATCACTTAGAACTGCATTTTTTTAAATGAACAAACTATATTAAAAAACTAATGTTTGTGTTATGGAAATAACCATAAAAGTTAAAGTTAATACTATTAGAATCATAAAAGGGGGTGGGGAGTTTTCACAAAGGTTTCTCTCCAGTATGGATTCTGTGGCAAAAACTTATTAGCAGAGATGCCAAAAAGTAAAACAAAGTCTCCAAGTAAAAAAATAGGTTTATTGAGAGAGGACCAGTCTCACAATAAAGCCAGCCTCTGGTCAAGATCAAAGACCTCAAGCCTTGTGAGTGGCCTCCTACTATGCCCAACTGATGCTAAAATTTACAGGTTTTTGACTGTCAAAATAGCAAACATATAAATGATGGTATTTTGAAAAACATAACCTTAGCAATATAAAAATAAGGGTCAGCAACTGTAAAGGAAATATTTATAAAACACTGCCTAAGCAATAAGGTCAGCAACTGTAAAAGTTAAAGTATCATAAAATTACACTGGGCATATATATATATAGTCCCCAAACAGCAAAATAAGGGCCTTCACCAGAGCTGATTAAGCAAGATGTAAATCTACAGAAGGTCACCAAAAATCATCAAGGGAGGTAACTAATATTTATTTGGGGAACTATTCTGCAACCACAGTGTGCAGAATGGCCATACACTCAACTTTTGCTAAAATTGCTTATATTTGTTAGACTTACATCTTGATCAAGACACTAACATCTGCTGTTTAAGTCAGGCGAATGAGAGGTTCTTAGAAAACAATGTTACAAGTTCAAGGAAAATACTAAGACCAATGATTAACTCTACTAAACCGATAATTTTAATGAAATCAAACCTTAGAAATGGTAATAAAACAATCATAAAATGTGGTAGGGGATTTCTCGCTCACAATCCTGATGTGTAGTGAGAGTCCTTTTGTGTGAAAACCTTTCCACAGTGTTTAAATTCACAAGGTTTCTCTCCAGTGTGGATTCTCTGATGTCCAGGAAGATATCTCCTCTGAGGGAAAAGCCTTTCCACATTCATTACATTCATAAGGTTTCTCCCCAACGTGGATTCTCTGATGTGTAGTGAGATAGCCCCTCTGAGTGAAAGTCTTTCCACAGTGTTTACACTCATAAGGTTTCTCTCCAGTGTGGATGCTCTGATGTGCAGCAAGAGAGTCCCTCCGTGTGAAAGCCTTTCCACAGTGTTTACATCCATAAGGTTTCTCTCCAGTGTGGATTCTCTGATGTACAGCAAGACCACTGCTCTGTGTGAAAGCCTTTCCACATTGTTTACATTCATAAGGTTTTTCTCCAGTGTGGATTCTCTGATGTTCAGCAAGCTTACTCCTCGCTGTGAAAGCCTTTCCACATTGTTTACATTCATAAGGTTTCTCTCCAGTGTGGATTCTCTGGTGTGCAGCAAGAGAGTCCCTCCGTGTGAAAGCCTTTCCACAGTGTTTACATTCAAAAGGTTTCTCTCCAGTGTGGATTCTCTCATGTTTGGCAAGATCACTCCTCTGAGTGAAAGCCTTTCCACAGTGTTTACATTCATAAGGTTTCTCTCCAGTGTGGATTCTCTCATGTTTGGCAAGATCATTCCTCTGAGTGAAAGCCTTTCCACAGTGTTTACATTCATAAGGCTTCTCTCCAGTGTGGAAGCTCTGATGTACAGCAAGAGAGACCTTCCATGTAAAAGTCTTTCCACAGTGTTTACATTCATAAGGTTTCTCTCCAGTGTGGATGCTCTGATGTGCAGCAAGAGAGACCTTCCATGTAAAAGTCTTTTCACAGTGTTTACATTCATAAGGTTTCTCTCCAGTGTGGATTCGCTGATGTGCAGCAAAATGGCTCCTCTGAGTGAAAGCCTTTCCACATTGTTTACATTCATAAGGTTTATCTCCAGTGTGGATGCTCTGATGTGCAGCAAGAGAATACCTCTGTGTGAAAGCCTTTCCACAGGGTATACATTCATAAGGTTTCTCTCCACTCTGGATTATTTGATATGCAGCAAGCTCAGAGTTCTGACTAAAAGGTCTCCCACCTTTATCACTCACAGAGACCATCTCCACACGTTTACTTTTTGAATGTCTAATGAGCTCTAAACTCCTGCCAAAGGCCATTCCCCCTAAGTTACCTTGATGCATGGGTACTTCAGGAGGCTTCTCATGCAACTGAACAAGTCCTACTTCTTCAGGAAAGCATTTCCTATATTCAGTATCCAGAAAACAATCATTTCCTGAGGTCAATTTCATATACTTATTTAGAACTGAATATTGGCTGAATTTTTCTGCAGTTTCATCAAATTCACAGTCACTCTTTGGATTTTTATTTACCTTGATAGTAGAGTCACAGATTTCTCTCAAAATGAAGTCATGGGGATCCTCATTCATACATCTTTGGGAACCAGATCCTTCCACAAAAAGACTCACCTTGGTAGTCATCTCCCTCGCTTCAAAATTAGTCTCTTCCTCTAAAGAAAACAAATAATGATATAAAGACAGAAAGAAGTTGGACACATATACACAGAGCAATATAAGTTCTTTCCTCTGAGAGCAGAAAGTAAACTGATTTTTATTCTATTTCCCCAGGAAAAAAGGAGTTTTCAAACTTAAAGAAGCAGAACCAGTTTTTGGATACACCATTTGGCCATATCAGCAAGATGGATGATTTTTGAAAGACTTTCATATACAATAACAATGAAACCTGACAGCAGGCCCAATATTCTCATCATACTTTGGAATTCATATCATGAGTAAAGAATGGAAGAATGACCTGACCAACCTCCTTGCTCCTAGACTACAAGTCAAACCCTGTGCATGAGGATGCTTTGTTCACAGTATTGGACAGTCTTTCTCCATTGTCCTTTCTATCTTTCCTAAAAAGTTGCTTGTTCATTATTCTTATAATTTATGAATCTCAGGGAACCTTCCAGATATTCTCTTCTCATTATTATGGATACACTATCACATGGTCATTCTTGGTAATTTTGTATGCTAAGCAGAAAAATAACTTCACTTTTATTAAATCTCATGCAGTAATTTTCAAAGTGGAATATAAGTTTTCTTTTTTTTTCTCTATGCATGCAAAGATATTAGGCTATTTAGTGCAGATTTACTAACTATTCATCTTATTTTACGATCTAACACATACTATGTATCATGCCATATACTGAGTGTATCATTCGTCTCTCAAGAAGTGAAAAGCATGATTCAGCATTAGTCTGCCAGCCCCCAAGTCTAGCAATCCCTGTACCACAAAAGACAAAAATCTTTTGGGATAACAGCCTTTATACACCTGCTTTCACCTCACTCACCTGGGTAGGAGCTCCTTGGGCCTTTTTTCTCTAGCAGCCATGGTGATTCCCCTTGCTGAAAACAGGAAATCAAATTTTCTCTAGGAACTGGAAACCCTAGGCATAAGAAAGAAGAGGGGTATCAGTGGAAGAAAAAAAAATATGGTCTTCTTAAAGGAAAGGGGGCTTGCAAGTAAGGTGTATAAATGGAATTAGCTCACCCTCATTCATTTTTTAGACTTTAGCCACAAGAAATAATGTCACCCCACCCAACTTAGAATTAAGTGGGGAGGGGGAGGTCTGTGACTCACATGTGATAGTAAACAACAAATCAAAAACAAGGGACTACCCCCTGAGTAGTCCAAAACAGTGTAGAGGCTGCCATTTGTCCACGTGAAACTGGAGGTGGACACAGGAAGTGACGAAAGCTGCTATCTTTTAAATATTATGGTAGCTTCCTGTGCAGGCCTTTTGGAGCTTTGAACTTGGTGATGAAGGAGCTTGGGTAAGACCTCAGACTGCTTCCCTTTGAATTGTCACCTGGTTAAGTTAGGCTGACTCTCTTTCTCTTCTCTTGGTGTTTCTGGAGACTCTAGCCTCAAAGAGGCCTCTCTTCTTAGAGGAGGCCTTGTGGCTAGAAGCCTTGTTTAATTAACCTCCATGCCTCCTCTGCTGGAGCCTCTGAAACCTCCCTGGTCCAGGCCTCTGATCCAGGCCATTGTTTCTCTCTCTCATTTTCCCTACCTTCAGCCTTCCTAAGTGTAAATAAACCACCATAAAAGTCACCCTGACTCGGGTCTCTCTTATTTTGAAATTGAGTTAATCAATTTCTGGCAACCAAACCTTAAATATCTAGTCCAACCATAATAATTCCCATTTTCCTCTCTTACAACAGCCTGCAGAATGGCTTCTGTTGTATTCACTATTGGGCCATTTGCAGGAAGGCAGAGATCATGGAAACCATTTGCAATCAGAACAGTCCATCTTTATTTACCTCTTGTAATAGAAGGCTAGGTACATTCTATAACCTACATTATTAAAAAATTAAAGGCAGCTGGTAGTGAAGGGATAAGAAATCAGAACTTGGGAGTCAGAAAAGTAAATTTAATCTAGCCTCAGAGAGATGATAAATCGATTCCCCTGGACAAGTTATTTAACCTGTTTGCTTCAGGTGCCTCAACTATGAATTGAGACTACCAAACTCACAGGAATGTTGTGAAATTAATGATAATTATGAACTCCTTTACCCAGTAGAGGGCATAGAGCAGTTATTTTGAAATGCTCATTCCCTTCCTTTCCATTCCTATTATCTAACCTGGAATTTGAGGGAAGAATGAAGAAGGAATAAGGACAAACTTGTTAGTCTAGGTAGAATTAGAGGCTGTGAGCTAGTTTTATACTTCTTTTTAAATTTTATTTCCACATTGTTACAGAAATAACAATTCCCTTACCTTTACTCTCTAAATGTCTACTTCTGTAATGTTAAATGTGTTTCTTATAAACATATCATAGGATTCAGGTTTTTAATCCACTCTGCTATCTTCTTCCATTTTATAATTGAATTCCTTTCATTTACAATCACAGTCATGATTGCCATCTCTGTATTGCCCTTCATCTTGTTTTCCTCTTTTAATCCTACATTTTCTCCTTTCACTATCTGTCCACACATTTCCCTTTTAAGCACTCCTCTCCCCCACCCCCCGCCCCTTTTCCCTACCCATATATTATTCTCCTCCCTACCATCACCCTTCTTATTCTCCTCCTACTTCTCTATAGGGCCTCTTAATCACTTTGCCTATTCCACCTCCCTTATATTATTCTACTTACTTCAGCACCTTTCTTATTCTCCTTCTATTCCTCTATGGAATAAGATTAGATTCTATACCCCAAGGAGTCTGGCTATTATTCCTAATGAGAATAAGTTATACTGATTGCCTGTCACCACTCTCATATCATCCTCTCCAATATAATAATGTTTTCCCATGCCTCTTTATTTGATATAATTTACTCCATGTTAGTTCTCTCTTCTTTTTCTCTCTGTGCTATCCTCTTTTTCATCCCTTAATTTTTTTTTTGCCTATATTCCTAAACATTTAGTACCATACCTTCCCTCTAAGTATACTTCAAATGACTACTATGAAAAGGAGAACAACTTTAAGGGTTACAAATATCATCTTTCCACTAGGCATATAAATAATTTGACTTCATTGAGTCCTGTAAATTTTCTCTCTTATTTAACTTTTTTATGCTTCTCTTGAATTTTGTTTTGGGACATCAACTTTTCTGTTTTGGTCTGTTCTTTTCATCAGGAATGATTAAACATTCCCTTATTTATTATATAATGATTTTTCTCCCTGAAAGAATATAGTCAGTCTTGATGGGTGGGTGATTCATGGTTATAAACACAGTTTCCGTGCCTTCCAGAATATCACATTCCAAGGATATTGATCCTTTAATGGAGAAGGTCCCAAATCTTGTGTAATCAACACTGGGGCTCCAGGATATCTGAATTCTTACTGGCTTAGCTAAGTAATTTCTTCTTTGCACTGGATTTCTTCAATTTGGCTATAATATTCCTGGGAGTTGTCATTTGGGGATTATTTGCAAGAGGTAATCTGTAGATTCTTTCCATTTCTCTTTTAACTTATGATTTGAGAATACCAAAGCAGTTTTCTTTGATAATTTCTTGTAATATGACATCTAGACCATTTTTTCTTTTTGCATTATTTTCTTTTCTTTTCTCCATTTTTATTCCACTTCTCTCATTTCATTTTTCAATTCCTTTTTGAACTCTTTCAGCACCTAAGACCAATTATTTGAAGTTTTGCATGTAGAGGCTTTTGTATACCAATCCCTGCCTGAATTTCTGCCTTGCTTTTCTTTGCCTGCTTAGACATTTTTCTATGGTTAGAGTTTCTTTTGCTATTTGCTCATTTCCCAAGACTTTTTCCCTCCACTTTGCCTCCTCTTTCTGTTTTCAGGTAGAGCGGGCATTCTCTTAAACTTCAGTTTTTCCTTGATGCTCCCCTCAGCTGTAGTTCTGGTTTTTTGCAACTTTCATTTCTTCCAAGGTGGTACCATGGTTTTTTTTTAATATTTAAAATGAAAGTTTCAGAGCTGGATGCTCTGAAAGCTGCTGACCTAGTCTCCTCTAGGGACTGCTGATGGCTTGCAGGGCTCAGAGAACTAGAAGCTACTTTGCCCTGGGGTTAGGGGTCTCAGTGCAAGCTTGAACTGGCCAAGTAACTTTGGGGCCTCACTACAGCCTTGTGCCAGGGTTGGGAGTGGGATGCATTAATAATGTAGGCTGAAGAAGGTTCCCCGAGTCTCAAAGTTGGCTTGTGCCCAGGTTTAGAACCTGGAGAATAGGTGAGGGGTGGATTATTTGTACCCCTCTGTACACAATTTTACTTCCAGTTCCCCTCTTATCCCCCAAAATAGACCCTTTCTAGGCATTTTCCTCAGGAGAGCAAACTCACTCTTACTAATGTTTGTTCTGTGACTCTTAGCCATTTCAAAGCACAGTTTAAGGTTGCTTTGAGATTCTCAGGGTGGTTCCAGCTTTTCTTTCTGCTATGCCACTTTCCTGGTTTTACCTCCCCCATTAATACCTAATAACAAGAAATCCTTTCTAAATACCAGACCAAGCCCAAAGGGCAAAGGGCTGCCTTGGCAAGTAGAGGGGTCCTTTCAATGCCCACCTTCAAGGAAAAGCTGCCTGGGTATAAACAGAGAATTTGCACACAAATTCCAGGTTGAATTAGAGGCTGGACTAGATGACTTCTGCGATTAGCTTCAGGACTATAAATCTGTAACACCTGAAGCTATCTAAAACAGAGGAGAAACAATTTCAGGAGCAAGAAAGGAAAGTCCTGGCTTCCCATCACATAATTCAAAGACTTTTTTTTTTTTTTTTTTTTATGAAAAGCAAGCAGGACAACCCTGGGCAGAGATAGGGACTTTTACGTTTTTAATCATTGACAAAGGCTCAAAATCCTGTATAACTGGCTTGGAATAAAGACATTCCCTTAATGGCAGATTCAGAGTTAACAGAGAAAATGGTCCTTACCCACAGAGAGTAGATTCTGCACATTCTCCAGCATGACCTCCAAGTACAGCACTTTCTGAGAATGGTCCAATAGGCACCATTCTTCCTGGGTGAAGTGCACAGCCACATCCTTGAATGTCATTGACCCCTAAAGCAGCAGAAGTCACAAGATTTAGAGTTGAGCCTTCAGATTTCATCTAGTACAACCCTCATCAATTGACTAGAGGAAACTGAAGAACATATTTACCCAAACTCCTAACCTTAAAGGGTGTCAGAGCCAGCACTGGAGACTAGTCATTGAGAGTCCAGTGGAATATTGAGAAAAGCATTTTGTGTCTGAAGTGAGAAACATGTTGTGAAGAGTAAAACCTGGAGAAGTATCTTACTCTGAAATGCTGTTCCCTATGGAATCATGGAGATGGGAAGTGTTCTCTGAGTGAAGTATGAGATTTTGTGGAGAAGAAAGAGAGAAGGTGATCTGAAACTCCTCATCACAAGTGTCAAGAGTTGATCTGGTAAGGACATATTTTTGAAGAGTTTCTGAGAAACTATCATGTACTGTGTATTCTAGGGGGGGAAATATTACCAGTGATCAATGAGAAGAAAAAAAAAAGGAATTCTCTACTTACTTTCCTAAAAGGCTGAAATATCTTATCTAGCTGAAAGCATAAAGAAGACTTGATAGTTATATGGGATGAGAATGATTCTAGATAAGTGAAGAAATGCAGTCCGTTAAATTGAGAGTTTGGGGATGATCTGCCATAGCCAAAACAGTCTGTCTTTGCTTTATGATGAATGTCATTTGTTACTGGAATATATTCAGTCATTTTCTATTTAGTTACACAGAAAGAAGAGTAAGTATGATGAGGAAAAGAAGGGGTGTTCTTCCTTTAAAGATATAATATTTGGGGGGGAGAAGTCAAGATGACAGCTTAGAAGCAGCAAAAGGTGATTCCTCTGTGAAAACCCTTCGACACCAATCAGAAACAAAGTGTTTCAAGGGAGACAGAAAATGAAATCCGGGAAGAGTTAAATTAAAGTTCAATACTTAAAGTATTGGGGGAGTAGGGGGTTTAAGTTTATTATCTGACAAAACAGAATGATGTGACTAAATTTTCTACCTGGTCAAAATGCCTGCTCCACTAAAACCGCTGACAGGAAGAAAAAGAGCGATAGACAGGGAACTCCACACAATTTATCTTCTGTCTACATCAGCACATAACGACAGGAAGTGAGAGGGGTCCTGGAAATCATAGTTTTTGCTGGGGATCATAGTTTTTAGGGTAACAGATTCCAATTTCATAATTCCCCCTAAGATCTTTTGGAAGCCTAGTCTCCCCAATGGATATTGTAAACATAACTAACTTATAAATTACAATAATTTGTGGATAAAAGGGAAAGAGAAAAAAACCAATGATTGATAGGCACTTTGACAAAAAGCCAATAAGGGGGCAGCCCCCTTTGGCATAAGAGTATACATACAAAATAAATGTGTCACAGTCCCCACAGTTCAATTTCACTACAACCCAAAGTTCATTCTGGATCTTTGGGTGCAATGTGAGGTTTCTGCAGGCATCTCCATGGCGCCTTCTCCAAGCAGTTCACTTCCTGGATTCTGGGAGGTGGCAAGTTTCTTAACTTTTATAAAACTAGAATTTTACGACAATTATACAATCCCTATGACAATTATGCAATTCTTCCTGAGGAGGGTGTTGACCAACACTCAGATCCAGTCAGGTAGCCATTGAAGCTCATGGCTTTTAATCTTGGCTGAAATGCTCCTTCTTGGGGGCCATTTAGGGGTACCATACTCTTTAGGGAAACTTTATAAGACTATAACCCATCGTGGAGTAACCAACCTGTTGGGTTTGCCCCTTTCTTTGGCATGAGACCACAACAGCTCTAAAAGGCAAGGTGGAGAAGATGCCATTATAAAAGTGCCTTTGAGTCATTTGTAACAAGAGGTAAAGGGTCTATTTAATAGCTGAAGTGAAGTACTGTAGCACTATTCCTTGCCTCCACATCAGCCACCACACCTCCATCTTGGGTCTCTGGCTCTGGAAATTTTGGCACATTTAGCTCTGCAGATCAGCTCAACTAGCTTAATCCAGTTTATCAATAGTGCAGAGAAAAAGCCTCCAGAGGGCAGAGGGGCTGAGTCCCACAGATCTGGCAGAAAACCAGAAGAATAAGGGTGCAGAGTAGACAGAGAGCCAGGCTCTACAGAAGGACAGAGCCACAAGTTTCTCTTGCTCAACCCAACCTGAAAGGTATGCAGATAAAGTCGAATTCTTAGGTATAAGGGAAAGATCCAACACCCCCCCCACACACTGCTCTAAGACCAGCGGTAGGAATCCAGTTGACTGGGATCCTAGGGTGAAGGCTGCAACTGTGACAGAGTACCTTGGTACCACCACAGGAAGCTCTGGGTTCTGATCTGGCAGCTGCCAGGGAGGTGGACCAAGATAGGAGGACCAAGGTTAACTACCTTCAACCTCCACACCTTCACTTTCACCTTCAGCCTTACCTGCATCTGGGGAAGATCTGGCCTCAGGGTACACTGATACAACCAGTCAGCTCCATTAGCCTAATCCAGTTAATCAGCTCAGCAGAGAAGAAGTCCCTTCAGGGAAGAAAAGCCCAAACTCACAGATCCAGCAAATAAAGAGAGGAGCAAGGATACAGCCAATAAGCTGGGGGGGGAGGGGTAAAGAGGGGGAGTGGGGGAAGAAGGAAAAATATGAGTAAACAACAGAAAGAAAAAAAAATTACAATTGACAGCTTCTATTCAGTTAATGAACAAGGAACAAATGGAACTGAGAAGGACTAAGGAACACCAAGCAAAAACTCAGGAACTCCAGCAAATTGGACCCAAGCTTTGAAAGAACTCAAAACACAATTCAAAAAACAATTAAGAGAAGTTGAAGAAAATTGGGGAAAGAATGTTAAAAGCAAAATAGGTTATCTGGAAATAGAGGCACATGAACTAAAACAAGAAAAGAGTGCCTTCTTAAAAGTCAGAACTGACCAGCTTGAAAATGAGACAAAGAAGATAAAAGATAAAAACAATGACCTACAAAGAAAAATAGATCAAAAGGAAAAGGAGTTTCAAAATGTCAGGGATGAAATTCAGTCTTTAAAAATGAGAATCAAACAATTAGAAGTGAATGACTTCACAAGACAGCAAGAATCTATAAAACAAAATTAAAAGAATGAAAAAATTGAGGAAAATAAGAGACGCCTTATTGATAAAACAACAGACCTCAAAAATAGATCCAGGAGAGACAATTTAAGAATTACTGGACTCACCAGAAAATCATGACCAAAGAAAAAGCCTGGATATCATTCTACAGGAAATTATCCAAGAAAACTGCCCTCATATTCTTGAACAAGAGGGTAGAGATTAAAGGAATCCACAAATCATCTCCTACATTAAATCCCCAATTGACAGTGCCTAGGAATGTTATAGCCAAGTTCAAGAACTTCTAGACCAAGGAAAAGATATTACAAGCTGCTAAAAAGAAATAATTCAGATATCATGGACCCACAGTCAGGATTACACAGGATCTAGCTGCATCCACACTGAAGGACTGGAAGGCATGGAATATAATATTCTGGAAAGCAAGGGAACTGGGTCTACAACCAAGAATCAACTACCCAGCAAAATTGGCTATATTCTTGCAGGGGAAATTATGGTCATTTAATAAAATAGATTTCCAAGCATTCCTGAAAAAAAGACTGAACTTAAACAGAAAATTTGAGGTCCAAACAAAGAACTCAAGAGAATCACCAAAAAGTAATTAAGAAAGGAAAAAAAATTAAGAGACCAAATAAGTTCAGATGATTTGTATTCCCACATGGAAAGATATTGGTAACTCTTAAAAATTGTTATCATCATCAGAGCAGCTAGAAGAAGTACATCTAGAGGTTACAGTGATAAATTATATAGGATATGTCAAAAAATATTTAAAAATAGGGATAAAAAAGAGGATAATACTAAGAGAAATGGAAAAAGAAATAAAATGGGCTAAATATATATTTCATAAAGAAGCACATGGGAGGAGAGGAGAAAGACCAAAATCCTACCCAAATTAATCTACTTATTCAGTACCATACTATTGAACTACCAAAAAACCTTTTTATAGAATTAGAAAAAATTATAACAAAGTTCATCTGGAAGAACAAAAGACCAAGAATATCAAGGGAAATAAGGGGGAAAAATGTGAAGGTTGAGGGCCTAGCAGTACCAGATTTTAAATTGTATTATAAAGCAGTGGTCATCAAAACAATATAGTATTGGCTAAGAGATAGTAGGGTGGATCAATGGAATAGATTAGGGAAGTGATGGGCAAACTATTCCCCCAGGATCCAGATCACTACACCCCCACATCCAGATGTAGTGATTAGAGAGTTGCTCAAGGCAGTGATGGGAAAAACTAAGGCCTGGATCTGTCCCGCAGGGAATAGTTTACCCATCACTAGATTAGGGGGTAAATGACCTCAGTAAGCTAGTGTTCAATAAACCCAAAGACCCCAGCTTTTGGGACAAGAACTTACTATTTGGCAAAAACTGCTGGAAAAAATGTAAAACAGTATGGGGAAAATTAGGTTTAGATCAACATCTTATACCCTATACTAGGATAAATTCAAAATGGGTAAATGATTTAAATATAAAGAGTGAAATCATAAATAAATTTGGTGAACACAGAATAGTACACCTGTTAGAGATGTGGGAAAGGAAGGCATTTAAGACCAAGCAAGAGATAGAGAACATTGCAAAATGTTAAATTGATGACTTTTATTATATCAAATTAAAGTTTTTGTACGAACCAAACCAAACCAATGCAATCAAAATTAGGAGGAAAGCAACAAACTGGGAGAACATTTTTATAACAAAACTCTCTGACAAAGGTTTAATTTTCCAAATATATAAGGAACTAAGTCAAACTGACAAAAAAATCAAGCCATTCCCTAATCAACAAATGGTCAAGGGACATGAATTGGTAGTTTTCACACAATGAAATCTAAACGATCCATAAACACATCAAAAAAGTGTGAGAAATGCAAATTAAAACAACTCTGAGGTATCACCTCACACCTACCAGATTGGCCAATGTGACAGTAAAGGAAAATAATAAATGTTGGAGGGGATGTGGCAAAATTGGGACACTAATACACTACTGGTGGAGATGTGAATTGGTCCAACCATTCTAGAAGGCAATTTGGAACTATGCCCAAAGGGCTTTAAAAGACTGCCTTTCCTTTGATCCAGCCATACCACTGCTGGGTTTGTACCCCAAAGAGATAATAAAGAAAAATACATGTACAAAAATATGCCCCCAATAGTGCCAAAAAATTGGAAAATGAGGGGATGTCCATTGATTGGGGAATGGCTGAACAAATTGTGGTATCTGTTGGTGATGGAATACTATTGTGCTCAAAGGAATAATGAACTGGAGAAATTCCATGTAAACTGGAAAGATCTCCAGGAATTGATGCAGAGTGAAAGGAGCAGAACTGGGAGAACATTGTACACAGAGACTGATACACTATGGTATAATCGATTGTAATGGAATTCTCTACTAGTAACAATGCAAGGATCCAGGACAATCCTGAGATTTATGAGAAAAAATGCTCCCCACATCCAGAAAAAGAACCGTGGGAGCAGAAACGCAGAAGAAAAACAACTGCTTGATCCTTTGGGTCGATGGGGATATGCCTGGGGACATAGACTCTAAGCGATCACCCTAGTACAAATATTAATAATATGGAAATAGGTTTTGAACAAAGATACATGTAAAACCCAGTGAAACTCCCTGTTGGCTCGAGAAGCAGAGAGGGAGGAGGGGAAGGAGAGAACATGAATCATGTAACCATGGAAAAATATTCTTAATTAGTTTAAAAAAAAAAAAATAT
>NW_025367972.1:0-7301 GCF_016433145.1 Gracilinanus agilis | reverse complement strand
TTTGTTGCCACCACAAAAAGCGCAGCTATGAATATTTTCGTACAAGTCTGTTTATCTATGATCTCTTTGGGGTACAAACCCACTGACCAGTGATTTTATGTAAGAGAAAGTCCTTCTACTTTGGATGTTGTTGTTCAGTCATGTCCAATTCTTCGTGCCCCCTTTTGGAGTTTTTTTTGGCAAAGATACTAGAGGGGTTTGCCATTTCCTTCTCTAGCCCATTTCACAGATGTCAGGAAACAGAGGCAAATAGGGTTCCCTGGCTAGTGTCTGAGGTCAGATTTGAGTTCAGGTCTTCTAGACCCCAGGCCTGCAGTGTATTCACTGTAACACCAAGCTGCCCTGCAACACCACAACACTGAATGAATGACATCTTGGCGATCATTTTGCCCAATGCTCTCATCTTACTGATGAGCCACCCATCTGTCAGGATCCCTGTAAGCGGCATAGTGACTTAGAAAAACACACAGCCGCATTCTCTGGCTTCTAGTGTATTTTTATTTATTTTGTTAACTATTTCCCAATTACATTTTAATCCAGCTCTGCACACACTGGGGATTTGATGAGGCCTGCAATGCTGCTTTTGACACCTCTCATCTAGTCAAACCACTCACTTTACAGATAAGGAAATAAAGTGATTTACCCCCAAGGTCAGGCAGCAAAAAAAGAGCAGGCAAAATTCTAACTTAGTTTTTTTTTTCCCAGTCAGAGTGCAGTTCTTTATCTATTGAATTTGGTTCATTCTAGTTTAAAAAAATCAAGGCACAACCTGGGGACAAGTCAAAGCTCAGCCTGACTGACATGTTTGTTTTTGTTGTTGGGTTTTTTGGATTTTTTTTTTTTTATAAAACCCTTACCTTCTGTCTTAGAAGCAATACTGTGTATTGACTCCAAGGCAGAAGAGTGATATGGGCTAAGCAAAGTCATCAGAGTCTTACAGCTAGGGCATTTCTGAGGCTACATTTGAACCCAGGACCTCTCATCGCTAGAGCTGGCTTTCGATCCTGTAAGAGGGAAATAGGTTTTTAAAGCAGATTTAGAAATTTAGCCAGGCAGGCTGGCAGGAGCTAAAATTCCAACCTGGAATGCAGTAAGTGACTGAACACAGAGGACTCTCTCTAAGGGCAGTTGGGGGTTTTGAAAGAGTTGGGGAACCTGTGGATTTGGGGTACCTCTGAGCAACATCTGGAACATCTCAAATAGCAAGATCTAGGAGAGCAGGTTGAGAATACTGTCTCATTTGGTGGACAAGCAAGATCAAACTCCCTGACTTCTCTGAAGAGTTATTTGGCTGGAACCTGTGCTCTTGGACTATACTCAGACTGATACAGTTGAGCTACTGATCAAGACCATCAGGCCATCTACGTGTGTCCTGGCTGCCTGCATAGTGTAGTGTAGGGATTTCCCAGACCTTTAACCCTGAATTAGTCTGTCCATAGTTGAGAATAGTGAGACCCCTCCCACATCCTTTTTTTTTTTACTTCCTATTGTTTCTTTCCCATATTAAGTAAAGTATCCCTGGCTGAGAGAATGTCAGTTTAACTGACCAACTGCCATTCCCCAAACCTCACATCCCTAGTTGGTTTTCCTTTGTTTACCTGTCAGTTATCCCTTGTCCAAACAGTCCTCCTTTTCGCCTTTCTCGAAACCCAGTATTTAATTTACAATCCACTGAGCCACCTCGTGGCCCCCGTGACCGACACATGTTGTTCGTCTTTCATTTTCAGAGGACCAATGGCATCATGTAGTGATGTCTTGCCTTGAGGTACACGAAGTTGTCAGCCTCACTGTCTCTTCCAGTCATTAAAGTCCAGTGGCAAGATGCCTGGAGATGGCCTGGAATACAGGGGATGGCCTTGGGGTCCTTGATGTGACCTTGCTCTATGCTCTCCACAGCACCCAAACCCCTTTACTGCGGGGGGGGGAGGGGGTAGCTGGCTGCAGATGACAGCTGGATGAAGACCAAAGAAGATGGCCATCCCTCTTTGTGAAGAGCCCGCTCTTCGCTTGTTTGGGTCTCTGGAGGTAGGATGGCGTGGCGAAGAATGAAATGAAAATGAGCCAGAGTGCAAGTCAAATTACAGAGGCTGTTCCTTCTCTCTCTCTTG
Source organism: Gracilinanus agilis (assembly GCF_016433145.1). Classification (NCBI taxonomy): domain Eukaryota; kingdom Metazoa; phylum Chordata; class Mammalia; order Didelphimorphia; family Didelphidae; genus Gracilinanus; species Gracilinanus agilis. The sequence continues at coordinate 5,193 of NW_025367972.1, read as the reverse complement.
TGCCATCTGCTGATTTTAATTTTTATACCCTCTTTTCTTTATGATCTCATACAGGTTTTTTTCTTCCCATACATTCAAAATCACATATTAACTTTTTAAACATCACAAGATTGACATTTACCAAATATCTTACTGTGGTTAAACAAAGAAGCAAGCTTGTCAAAATTATTCATTATGGGCTGGCTTAGTTTGAACTTATTCTTTTCAGCCATGCATAAGGTACAAGTACATCAGTTCCTAGTTAAGCATAATAGTTAATTATATTTTAACTAATTATATTATGTATATAGTTACATTATACTATTCATTCCCATCATCAATCAAGGAGATAGTTATGGTAGTTGATTACATCCAATAAGATACAATAATATCAGTCTGGTCCAATGTTTTGTTCCCATGATGTTTTTTGTTATAGGATCACTAAGAATACAGTTCTGGTAGGGTGATTCTGTGCTAATTTGTCATTGCCTTAATTTCCTTGTGTTTCACTGTTTCTTTGTTCTGTAGGAGTTTGGGAACAAACTCAGGCCAGGTATTTTCTTGCTGGGAACTTTAGAAACTTGCATTAACTCACTAATTGCTGGTTTTTGCTAGGCTGATTCTAAGGGAAATTTCTATACTCTAGGGGGTTGTAGAGGGGGTTAGTCTATGGCTGTGATTGTTCTTGCCATGAACCTGTATTGTTTTCTGTGTCTCCTTGGAGCCGGATAAGGATATTGATTGCAATAATTTCAATACAAGTGAATGTCTCTGTAAAAAGAATCACATGGGGTAAACCAAGTGTGGAATTTCCATCCTCCTGACAACCTTCCATGCTGGATTGTCAGAGCTTGTGAGTAGCCTTGCTAAACCTCACAGCCTGGATGGCGTCCGGCAGCCCTTGAACCACAGTGGCTAGTTCTCACAGCCCAGAGCCCTTTCCCTGCCACGATAGGCATGCACTTACTCCAAGGGACATGGAACAACCTTATCTATCCTGCCATAACCAGGTTCTATTTCCATTCACTTTCCATTTTTCTGGAGCCAAAAAGGATGGTGCCTATTTCCTTGTTTCCCCCCACCATTCTGAAAGGTGTAAAAGTGAAATTTGGGAGATGCCATCTTTAAGTATATATATGTATTTTCTATGGACACGTGGAAATTATCAAACTACATTTCCCATGGTCCAACGGGTTTCCGGTTCTGGTTCTTTGGGCGTGGAGAACAGTTTAAATCTCCCGGGTGAAGAGGAACTTCCTCTTTAGCTACGGAGTGCATGGAGGTAACAATAATGGCTGGGGCAGCAGTTTTGAATTCTTACAAGCACGTGGTCTAATGACTTTATCTATCAGCATGGCTTTAATTAAAATACTAATTTCTCTTATTATATCAGCCTTTATCATTTTTAATATTAATAAAGGTAAAACTAACATTGACTCCAATAGCCCCCCATCGCACTTCTTTGCCAGCACTGATCCCAGTGATACTGTGGAATGTGTCAGTCCTTCAGACAAATGTATTAGCAATTGGAGATTTGAAACATTCTGAAAGGGGCTCAGCCTTCCTTTATGCCTTCAGTGCCTGTGAACTAATAAAAATCCTCAATACCTTTCCCCACAGGGCAGCTGGGTAGCCCAGTGGATTGAGAGTCAGGCCTAGAGACGGGAAGTCCTAGGTTCAAATCTGGCCTCAGACACTTCCCAGCTGTGTGACCCTGGGCAAGTCACTTGACCTCCATTGCCCACCCTTACCACTCTTCCACCTAGGAGCCAATACACAGAAGTTAAGGGTATTAAAAAAAAAAACAAAAACCTTTCCCCACCAAGGACCTTCTGTCTTCACTAACATGTAGCCTATGTGCTTAACACCAGCAGCAGCTAAAAATTCAACCCACAGGGTTTTAGCATATATGGTAGGCATATATATATATATATATATATATATATGCTTAGCATATAAGAAGGCCATACATAGAAAAATCAAACCACTCCAGTGACTTCTCTTTCCTGTAGGAGCTCCACACTGTCCAGGGCCCTCAAATGTGAAGAAGCAGCCAGCTGAGCCCCAGGCCTTGTGTCAGGTGTTTGGCAGGCTTCTCACTGCTGGAAGAGCCCAGAGTGCTCACTTCAGGACTCAGGTGGCTGTAGCCATTCTGATGTGAATTATGAACGTTGCTATCACATATACAGAATGATACCTGTCCCCGAGATGGTTAGAGAGAAAATGAAACCAAATGATGAAAAACTATTATGCTATAAGGAATGATCAACTAGATGATTTGCTAAAGAACTAGAAAGACCTCCAGAAATTGATGCAGAGTGAAAGGAGCAGAACCAGGAGAACATTGTACATAGAAAGTGAAACACTGTGGGACAATCAAATGTAATAGACTTTGCTTCTAAAAACAATGCAATGGTCCAGGACAACTGTGAGGGACTTATGAAAAAGAATGCTATCCACATCTAGAAAAAGAGCTGTAGAAGTAGAAATCCAGAAGAAAACATGGTTTATCACTTGTTTATATGGATATAGGATTTGGGGCTCTGATTTTTAAAGATTATTCTATTAATATAGACTAATATAGAATTAAGTCAATATAGACTAATATAGAAATAGGTTTTGAGTGATAATACATGTATAACCCAGTGGATTCGCTTGTGTACTCCAGGAGGGGGGAGGGAAGAGGAGAGGAGGACAACAAGAATCATGTAACCATGGAAAATTTATGTGAAAATTGGTTACTGGAATAAAATAAAGAAAAATTAAAAAATAAATTGGATGAGTTTTGCTCAGCAAAAAACAAAAGTGAATTACTTTGAAAAACATCATACAATGTAAGATATCTTCTCCCTCATCATAGTGTCATGCTCCCCAGAAATGTTTGTTGACCCTAATGCCTAATAAGCATTCACAACTTATAATGCCTTAGCAGAGGAAGACACTTTCAATCTGTGGTGAACTAACATTCATTAAACAAAAAAAGCTATGTAGAATTGTTAGCTACGGTTAGCTATGTGGCTGACATGAACACTTCACGGCAACTCGGAAGATAATAGTTGTCCAGATCAGATCATGGCACTTTAGGGAACAGTTCATTCTGTATTAGTCTTCGACACAGTGATGCCAAAATCAGGCCTACTCCTAAAAGAGAATAGGAGAACCAGGAAAAAAAAAGGGGGGGGAGGGGAGGGCTTAATAGCAGTTACTTGTTAGAGCAAAGAAACTGAATCTAAGAGATTACTCCAACTTGAGAACAACTGAACAAAATTATGGACTTAATGGAATACTATTATAAGAAATGAAAATTTCAGAAAAACCTGAGGACTTACATGCCAAGCAAAGTCAACAGAACCATGAGCATAATTTATACAATAACCACAATATTGTCAAGATAAACATCTTTGAAAGACTTTAGAATTCTGATTAATGCAAAGACCCACCACAGTTCCAAAGCACTTGTGATCTGTATCTTAAAGAAATGTCATCTGGCTAAATGTCATAACAGGAAATATATTTTACATACAGACATTTGTCAATTTTTAATATATTGGGAAATAAAAATTAAAAATGTATAATCCTCTTTTAGATAGGAAGCTAGTAGACTCTGTTTATTGAAGCTATTTTTTTCCTTTCTTTTTTTGACAACAGCTAGCTTGAGATTTTGTTTCGCCTGCACGTACACATTTGCAATAGGTTTTTTTTTCTCTTGACTTCTCAATGAGTGAGGGAGTAGAGGTAGAAAGGAGGGAATTCACAACTAAAAGTAAAATTTAATTTTTAAGACAATTTTAAGATTTAAGAACTGTAGTCAGTACAACAAACTAAAATTTCAGAGCTACCATGCTACCAATCTCCTGATAGGGAGGTAACAGACTAATATGCAAAATGAGAGAGCATATTTGGACATGGCCAATACAGAAATTTATTTTGCTTGACTATGCTATTTGTTACAAGAATCTTTATCTTTTTCAGGAAAGGGGAAGAAGTAGGAGTCATCAGAATTACATAAGACTTCGTAGACATTTGTTTATAACCAAGAATTTGTTACCTATTCCGCCGAATATAAGCTGAACATAAGCATTCAAACTGAAAATAAGCCTGGACCAGAACTAAGAACTGAAACTGAAAAACAAAAACCTAAAAAGATAAAGAATAAAATAAAATCTAAACAAGTAGATAGGATTAAATGATCAAAAAGAAAGTGTTCATATCTGGGGGGAAGAAAGGCAACCAGAGACAAGTTAGCCTTCACAGGTTGGATTTGAACTCATAGTTTTCCTGTTTTCCCCGATTCTAAGCCCAGTGCTCTAATCCACTGTGCCACCTGGCTGCCCAAATTATTTGGTACTAGTTAAAAAACAGAAAGATTAGTGGAAGATATAAAGTTCACAATGATTAAGAGTTACCAAATGTGGATTTAAGTGTTTCTACCTTGACTAAGAACCTAAGGATACAAAAGGACTACAGTATAGCAGCTAAATCCTGATGATGTCCAAAGCCAAAGTCAGCATATCCTTGGGCTTGGCATAGTACCTGGCAAAGAGTACTTAATAAATGTTGACTGTGTAGAGAATTTAACAACAAAGCTATAATCTAGACACTTAAATCAGTCTTTTAAGCAAGTTGGGAGAAGAGGAAATCCTAGCTCTCCAAGACCTAGAAAATACCATTTCTGCTTCAGCTTTTCCATGAAATTCAATTCCTCAGAATTACTTCATGTTTCTCTGATCTTTATTTATAGTAGGCTTGCCCAAACTTCCTTAGACTAAGGTCACGTATTTCAACACACATCTCATAGTTCATATGTCACTTGAACATTTTGACTTATAGAGAGAATCCTATTATGGAGTCTCTTTAGCAGTTCCCAAAGCTAAGCATTTAATAGGAGAAAATATTTAAGTAGCAGGAAGTTACTTCCTAGAAGGACAAAGTATTAAAAACTTCTATAACTTAAATTTGAAAGGGTGAACATGATGAAGGAAATAAAACAGACATCTTTGATGACAAAGTAAATCTGACTTAAATATTTGAGCATAAAACTCTACATTATTCTGACATTAGCAGCCCTAATTAGAATTTTCTTCATATGGTAAATTTTATATGATGAAACCTAGGAAGACAACACATTTCTCAAAAAATGAAATTTATATACACTTCCCAGGAAATCAATCCTGGGGAATTTTCCCTAAAACAGTAATTTTTATATATATATAT
>NW_025367971.1:0-5595 GCF_016433145.1 Gracilinanus agilis | reverse complement strand
TGGACATACACAAGTTTAAGGTTCAGGGCTTGAGCAAAATCTTTTGGACGTCAAATGAGAAAAAGAAGGCAGGAGTGGCTATTATGATTTCTGACAAAGCCAAAGTAAAAATAGATATGATTAAAAAAGACAGGGAAGGTCATTACATCCTGATTAAAGGTAGTATAAACAATGAGGAAATAACACTGCTCAATATGTATGCACCAAGTGGCATAGCACCCAAATTCATAAAGGAGAAACTGGCAGAGCTCAAGAAGGAAACAGATAGTAAAACCATACTAGTGGGAGATCTAAATATTCCTCTGTCAGATCTAGATAAATCAAACCAAATAATAAATAAGAGAGAGGTGAATGAAGTCCTAGAAAAATTAGATTTAATTGATATGTGGAGAAAAATAAATAGGGACAAAAAGGAATACACCTTCTTTTCAGCTGCACATGGTACATTCACAAAGATTGACCATGTAATAGGGTATAGAATCATTGCAAACAAATGCTAAAGAGCAGAAATAATAAATGTAACTTTCTCAGATCATAATGCAATAAAAATAATAATTAGTAAGGGCACCTGGACAGGAAAATAAAAAACTAATTGGAAATTAAATAATATGATTCTCCAAAACCAATTTGTCAAAGAAGGAATCATAGAAACAATCAACAATTTCATTGAAGAAAATGACAATGATGAGACATCCTACCAAAATCTGTGGGATGCGGCCAAGGCAGTACTCAGTGGGAAATTAATATCCCTGAGTGCATATATTAACAAATTAAGAAGGGCAGAGATCAATGAATTGGGCATGCAACTCAAAAAATTAGAAAGTGAGCAAATTAAAAATCCACAGATGAAAACTAAATTAGAAATATTAAAAACCAAGGGAGAAATTAATAAAATCGAAAGTAAAAGAACTATTGAATTAATAAATAAGACTAGAAGCTGGTACTTTGAAAAAACAGATAAAATAGACAAAGTACTGGTCAATCTAATAAAAAAAAAGGAAAGAAGAAAACCAAATTGATAGTATCAAAGATGAAAAGGGAGACCTCACCTCTAATAAAGGGGAAATTAAGGCAATCATTAAAAACTATTTTGCCCAATTATATGGCAATAAATATAACAATTTAGGAGATATGGACGAATATTTACAAAAATATAAACTGCCTAGATTAACAGCAGAAGAAATAGAATACCTAAATAATCCCATATCAGAAAAAGAAATCGAACAAGCCATCAAAGAACTCCCTAAGAAAAAATTGCCAGGGCCTGATGGATTCACAAGTGAATTCTATCAGACATTCAAAGAGCAACTAATCCCAATACTATACAAATTATTTGATATGATAAGCAAAGAAGGAGTCCTACCAAATTCCTTTTATGACACAGATATAGTACTAATTCCAAAGCCAGGGAGATCAAAAACAGAGAAAGAAAACTACAGACCAATCTCCCTAATGAACATAGATGCAAAAATCTTAAATAGAATACAAGCAAAGAGACTCCAGCAAGTAATTAAGATCACCCACCATGATCAGGTGGGATTCATACCAGGAATGCAAGGTTGGTTCAACATTAGGAAAACCATCCACATAATTGACCATATCAACAGTCTAACAAACAAAAATCACATGATCATCTCAATAGATGCTGAAAAAGCCTTTGACAAAATACAGCATCCATTCCTATTGAAAACACTGAAAAGTATAGGAATAGAAGGACCTTTCCTAAAAATAATAAACAGTATATACCTAAAACCATCAACAAACATCATATGCAATGGGGATAAATTAGAAGCCTTCCTCATAAGATCAGTAGTAAAACAAGGATGCCCATTACCACCTCTATTATTCAAAATAGTACTAGAAACACTAGCAGTGGCAATTAGAGAAGAAAAAAAAATTGAAGGTATCAAAATAGGCAATGAGGAGACTAAGCTATCACTCTTTGCAGATGATATGATGGTCTACTTAAAAAATCCTAGAAAATCAACTAAGAAGCTTGTAGAAATAATCAACAACTTTAACAAAGTTGCAGGATACAAAATAAATGCACATAAATCATCAGCATTCCTATACATTTCCAACACACTAGAGCAGCAAGAAGTAGAAAGAAAAACACCATTTAAAATCACCCTAGACAATATAAAGTACTTAGGAATCTACCTACCAAAACAAACACAGCAATTATATGAAAACAACTACAAAACACTTTCCAAACAAATAAAACTGGATCTAAACAACTGGAAAGCCATTGATTGCTCATGGGTAGGACGAGCTAACATAATAAAAATGACAATTCTACCCAAATTAATTTACCTATTTAGTGCCATACCTATCAAGCTACCAAAAAACTTCTTTACTGAATTAGAAAAAACTATAACAAATTTCATTTGGAATAACAAAAGATCAAGAATTTCAAGGGAAATAATGAAAAAAAATGTGAAGGAAGGGGGCCTAGCAGTACCAGACATTACACTATACTATAAAGCAGCAGTCATCAAAACAATATGGTACTGGCTAAGAGACAGAGAGGAGGATCAATGGAATAGACTTGGGGTAAATGACATCAGCAAGACAGTGTATGATAAACCCAAAGAGCCCAACTTTTGGGACATGAATCCACTATTTGACAAAAACTGCTGGGAAATTTGGAAAACAATATGGGAGAGATTAGGTTTAGATCAACATCTCACACCCTACACCAAGATAAATTCAGAATGGGTGAACGACTTGAATATAAAGAGGGAAACTATAAACAAGTTAAGTCAACACAGAATAGTTTACTTGTCAGATCTGTGGGAAAGGAAAGACTTTAAAATTAAGCAAGAGTTAGAGAAAATTACAAAATGTAAATTAAATGGTTTTGATTATATTAAACTAAAAAGTTTTTGTACAAACAAAAACAATATAGTCAAAATCAGAAGGGAAACAACAAATTGGGAAAAAATCTTTATAACGAAAAACTCTGACAGGGGTCTAATCACTCAAATATACAAGGAGTTAAAGCAATTGTATAAAAAATCAAGCCATTCCCCAATTGATAAATGGGCAAGAGACATGAATAGGCAATTTTTAGGTAAAGAAATCAAAAGTATCAATAAGCACATGAGAAAGTGTTCCAAATCTCTAATAATTAGAGAAATGCAAATCAAAACAACTCTGAGGTAACACCTCACACCTAGCAGAGTGGCTAAAATGAAAGAAGGGGAGAGTAATGAATGTTGGAGGGGATGTGGCAAAATTGGGACATTAATGCATTGTTGGTGGAGCTGTGAACTGATCCAGCCATTCTGGCTGGCAATTTGGAATCATGCTGAAAGGGCTATAAAAGAATGCCTGCCCTTTGATCCAGCCATACCATTGTTGGGTTTGTACCCCAAAGAGATCATAGATAAACAGACTTGTACGAAAATATTTATAGCTGCGCTTTTTGTGGTGGCAACAAATTGGAAAAGGAGGGTATGTCCTTCAATTGGGGAATGGCTGAACAAACTGTGATATATGCGGGTGATGGAATACTATTGTGCTAAAAGGAATAATAAACTGGAGGAGTTCCAGGCGAACTGGAGAGACCTCTGGGAACTGATGCAGAGCGAAAGGAGCAAAGCCAGTAGAACATTATACACAGAGTCTGATATACTGTGGTAAAATTGAATGTAATGGACCTCTTACCAGCAGCAATACAATGACCAAGGACAATTCTGAGGGATTTATGGTAAAGAATGCTACCCACATTGAGAGGAAGGACTGCAGGAGAGGAAACATATAAGAAAAACAACTGCTTGAACACATGGGTCGGGGTGGACACGATTGAGGGTGTGGACTCGAAACTACCACACCAATGCAACCACCAACAACTTGGAAATTGGTCTTGATCAAGGACACATGACAAAACTAGTAGAAATGTGCATTGGCCATGGGTGGGGGGAGTACGGGGGGCGAAGGAGAAAGGAGGAGCATGAATCATGTAACCATGTTAAAAATGAATATTAATAAATGTTTTAAAAAAAAAGATATCAGATTATCCTCTAAACTGGATGGTTCACCCTCTTTTGACTTTGAGGCATACGACATAACTACATGATCTACCTCAGGTTCCAGAGCCCCAGTAACATGCCATCATCATTCTCTAGTTTCTCTAGTCATGTAGACCCTGTTGTCAAAAGGGTATATAAAGCCCATGACACACTTCCTCTAGGAAGCAATGCTCCACCTGCATATTGTCTCCTCTGGCCTTTCAACATGACTTCCTAATTAATACATTTCTCTTTTTATTTTTAAGTTTTGGTGACTTGCATATTTGCAAAGGGTAGTCTACACAGATTCAGGGTTTCACCTCAAAGCTCTCCCACACCACATGCATATTCCCTCTATGACCAATAAATGTATCTCAGCAGTCACATTGGAAGCAGCATGGTACAATATAGAGAGTACAAAACTTGAATTCACAGGGCCTGAGTTAGAATCCTGATTCATTTTTATTTGGATGATCCTGCGCAAGTCACTAAAAATAAGCAAAACAAAATAACTCTGGACCTCATTTTCTTCATAAAATGATTTAGATAAGATAATCTTTGAAGTGCCATTTGTTTCCAGTTACATGAACTCCTTGTCCTTTTGGTGTCCTAGGCTGTAGCTCTCCCAGATCTGATGACGTAAAGTCAATATAAGCAGTTAGGCATTCTCTCTCACTATCACTTTCCTTTTCTTGGTTTCCAGCTTCTGTTAGTCATTTTTGTTCTGTCCTTTTCTGCTCAAAAACATGTTTGGAAAAAAAGAGGCACAATAAAGGTCAAAAAGTTTTCTCTTTCCTTAGGTCATTCAGAGTTCTAGTATGCTCTTGACATTACTCTTTGGGACCAAGCCAGGTTTTTCAATTCATCCTATTACTTGTTCAATTGTCCATATCCTGTACAAATTAGATTTTAAAAGCTAAGGTAGTGAATGAATTTCCTGTGTAACTATGGCATTCACTTTAGACAACTTCCACTTTCCTTCCTTCTTAGAATTGCCCCTGTTCACATCTTCACAACTTAATCCTAGAAAGGTTTCCCTCCCTCTTGAGTTGACTTTTTCTGTGCAAATTTTGACTTTTGGATTCTGTCTTTTTTCCTCAGAGCCTTCTAAAATCCCCTGCGTAATGTGAATAATTTTTTCATTTTTTATATTTTGATATTATAATGCCCTTTAGTTTATAAATAGGTTGGCAAATGAGGTTTGCCCTCAGTCTTAGCAACTTCAAAAACACTATAAAGTATAAAAGGTAGCCTCAGAGCATTAGAAAAAAATCACAGTTTATCTATCTACATATGTGAAAACATTACACTGGTATTTTATGTAAAGAGATTGATTATGCCCCAAAAGATGGGGAAATAGAATAGATATAGACAAATTAGTTCCTCAAATAGTTTAACCAATGTAAATTAGTTGTAGCTAATCTGTAGATCAAAGGACTTTAGAACTCTTGGATAATCAGGGAGATATGATGGCTAAAGTCACAAATGTTTAGAAGATAAGCATGTTTCTATATTCTTAGAGAGAAGATGAAAGCAGAAGAAGAAGAAGAAGAAGAAGAAGAAGAAGAAGAAGAAGAAGAAG
>NW_025367970.1:0-7496 GCF_016433145.1 Gracilinanus agilis | reverse complement strand
CTTCCTTCCTTCCTTCCTTCCTTCCTTCCCTCCTTCCCTTCCTTCCTCCCTCCCTTGTCCAATCCTCTTTTTAAATCTTACCTTCCATCTTAGAATCGGTACTTAGTATTGGTTCCAAGACAGAAGAGTGGCAATGGGGCTTAAATGACTTGCCCAGAGCCACACAGCTAAAATAATATTTGAAGCCAGATTTGAACCTGGACCTTCCATCTCTAGGCTTGTTTCTCAATCTACTGAGCCACCTAGTTGCCCCCAAACCTCTTATTCTACAGTTAAGAAAACGGATGTCCTGAGAAATGAAGTCACTTTCCCAGGGGTCTGGACACAGCAGAGGCAAGATTTGAACCTCTGATTTCAAATTACAAATACCTTTCCACTGCACCATGAGTCCTCCCCAATGCCTCATTACACAAACATGATATAATTGTACAACCTGCCCAAGGCCACAGTTAGTTTCTGGCAAAAGCTGGATTAGAATCAACTGTCATGGAGACAAGCTAATTCTTGGACTAATTTCCTCTGGAGAATAGAAATTGGTTAAAGGCATTCCTGGTATCAGGCTTGCTTGTTTTTGTTTGTTTGTTTGGCTTTACTTTGAAAAGGTATTTTAGAAAGATGTTTTGGCTTTACTTTGAAAAGGTATTTTAGAAAGATGTTTCTCACACAGAAGAAGAGCAAATACATTTCTCCCTACCACACTCTGATTAGGGAGGGCAAAATATTCATATGGAACGTTTGTTGAACATGCATTTTCAAGATTCCTAACAATTGTCAGCTTTTGGAGCTGGGCTCTCTTAAGGGAAATGCAGTCCATAGGCTTCTTCCTCATATGCTAAATAGAAATACTTCAATATATTGCTTTCAGGAGAAACACATTAATTCTTTCATTCAACAGACATTCATTATGATATACTAGGCACAAGTACATTATGTCGAGGATCTAGTATATGGCAAGTACTTTGTTACATACTTGTAACAAAAGCATATGATAGAACACAATCTCTCCCTTCCCGGAACATATATTGTCCAGGGAAGAGATATTATGTTCATAGACAAGGAGAGTACAACGTAGTAAGATAGGGAGTCTTAGAGGGAATGGAGAGATCAGATCAAGTGCTTGGGGAAAATTGGAGGGAGGAGAAAGCGTTTTTAATTGGGTCTCTGGGAAGGAAAAGGTGGCATTTTGACTCTGGGGAAGGCAGCATGGGGAAAGTGACACTTGAAGGAAGGGAAGGATTCTGAAAGGGGGGGATGCATTTCCTCCTCCCTCCTGCTCCAAAGAACGATCTCTAATAACAAAAAATAAATATGGAAACTAGGAGGATGTAAGGAAACACACTTGGGGGGCCCGGACAAAGTCACAGAGGCAAGAGACAGCGTGTCCTTTTTGGGCGCCAGCTAGTAGTCTAGTCTAAATAGAATGCACGTGTGTGAATGACAGAATTGGAAAGAGTCTCAGAAGCTTTCTAGTGTAACCTGTATCTGCATGAGATTTCCTTCTGTATCGTGCACAAGTATGTATCCTATGGCACAATCAAATGTAATGGACTTCTCTACTAGCAGCAATGCAATGATCCAGAGCAAGACTGAGGGACTTATGAGAAAGAAAACAATGTGGCTACATTCAGAGGAAGAACTGTGGGAGCGGAAACACAAGAAAAACAACTGCTTGACCTCATGGGTCGATGGGGATATGACTGGGGATGTAGACGCTAAATGTTCACCCTTGTGCAAATATCAATAATATGGAAATAGGTCTTGATCAATGACACATATAAAACCCAATGGAATTGCTCATTGACTACTGGGGGGGGGTGAGGAAAGGAGGGAGGAGGGGAGGGAAAGAATATTATTCATGTAACCATGGAAAAATATTCTAAATTAATTAATTAAATAAAATTAAAAACAACAACAAAAAAAAACAAGTGTGTATACAGCCTTCACCTGAAGACCTTCAGCAAAATGGTACTCATCACACTTGGAAGATGGCAGAGTCAATAGAACTTCAGTTGCTACAATGCTTTCCATAATGCCAATAGTTCCATACCCTTTCTCATGTGTATAAGGATGCAATTTTGCATCTTGGACTTTTGTAACTGCAAGTGCTATCTTTCCTTACTTATAAAATACATGAATATTATTTGCTACAGAACATATGGGTTGATATACATATTTTAACATAGGCATTACTCCCTTATCAGAGCATTTGTTTATTGGAAGTTTATTTACTCTCCTCTATGAACTATGAGTTCAAATTTCATATGTAGAATGAAAAAAAGACTAAAAATGAATATACTTCCAAAAGGCCTTTCATTCCTCACTTGAGAGAACAACCCAAGGTCATTCATCTGGCACTTCCCAGATCATTGGTATACGTTCTGTTCAATGTTTATCATTCTTTACTTTTTTGCTTTCACCCCTAAAATTAGCTGAGGTTTTCCTCTTTTTTCTAGATCAACTCACTTTGTGTTCATCTTGGCCCAGATGGCAGCATAGCACCTGGCATCATATGTTATCCATCTTAGATTATACGGCATCACACTGTAAGCTAACCTTGAGTAAATCAGAGAATTTTTGAGATTCATACTCTCATCTACCTCAACTAATGATTGTGCTCAGACTACAAAGAATACATATGGGTACTGAGGGAGCAGATAACACCTCATTCCCCACCAATCATCATCCTGGAGTGGAGGAAACACTTCTACTAAGATATATCAGAAAGGATCCTGTTCCTGCATGAAAAGGGAAAGCTGGGAAGCCATCTTTGGAGCCAACGTGACATCATGACTCAGAGTTAAAGGTCTGATAATTGTAGATAAAACAGACCAGAAATACAAAGGACTTTGAAGAGGATCATAGATTTAGAATTGAGGAGAAGTCTTAGAGATTTTACAGAGAAGGAAATTAGGCTCGGAGTAGTCAAGAGACTTGCCCAAGGTCATACAGATAGCTTTTAAAGGCAGAATTTGGACCCAGGTTCTCCAACTATCCCTGGGACTCTTTCTATTGAACCACAAGTTTAGGTCTTGCAGAAATAGATAGAAAAGAGCCCTGATTCTGGAGGCAGATGGTCTATGTTCATTGGCTCACTCATCTAGAGCTAGAAGGGACTTCTGGAACCATCTATCCCAACCACCTCATTTTACAATGGAGGAAACTGAAATGTATGGAGCAAATCTAGTAACTTGCCCAAGGTCATGAGGTCATCCGTGTCAGAGGCATGATTTGAACCCTGATTCTCTGACTCCGGAGTCATTGGTCTTTTTGATTTATCAAAATATATGATTGCTACCTGGGTGATCTTAAACAAATCACTTAGTTTCCTTGTGCCTCAGTTTCCTCATCTATAAAAAGGGAGGACGGGGTAATGTGACCTCTGAAGTTCTGACTGGTTTCAGATGATTCTGCCTTTCTGGCCTTAGTCAAATGACCTTAATAGTTCCACGCCTCAGTTCCTTCATTTGTAAAATGAAAGAGTTTTATGAAATGGCTTTTCAAGTTTCCCTCCAGCTCTAGCTCTATGTTCCTATGATGAAAGGGCCCAATGGAAAAATCACACCAGACATTGGTTCATCTTGGAGTAAACGATTCCCTTCTCTCAATGAGAAAAAGGCTTGTCTGGGTCTTTGGAGTCAAAGCCAAGCTAGCCTCCCACCCAATTCACAAGCTTTATGACAATAACTTGGGGCCCCGTAGACCGTATTTCTATCTGCCATTGACTTTGTATCATTCCACAATTCTTCAGAAAGCCATATTGAGTTGATGTGATTGCCTTTAGCAATGTAATTTTCAGAGCAAAGTAGCATATTATTAGACAGATTTTATCCAATGAAACACATATTCAGAGCCTCTGGAAGGATAATATGCTTTATAGAACAGAACCGGGAATATTATAGAGAATAAAGATTCCATTTTCCTGACAGTTTGGGTTCTCCTCTACAACTTTTTAAAGGCCTCTTGCTTCATTTCCCTGCCTTGGCTGCCTTTCTATCCTCGCCCTTGCCTTTGCGGAATCCTTTGGCTAGCCTCAGGTACTAATGAGTTTCTGTCTTGTAAACTGTAATGGGCCTGGGTGCTGAACTCCCAGATCCCAAGTCTAATCAGCTGAACCAATTTCATCTCAGGGAAGGTGGCCAGAGAATGGCATTTATCTGAAATTTATACAGTTTGGGGTTGATTTTTTGAAGGGAAAAAAAAATCCTGAGCTCCTATAAATTCAGGTATTCTAATTTAGAATACATAGGCAGCTAGTGGGAAAGTGGAGAGAGCACCAGGCAGAGTCAAGAAGACCTGAGTTCAATTCTGGCCTCATACCCTTGCTAGTTGTGTGACCCTGGGCAAGTCACTTAATCCTGTGGGCCTCAGTTTCCTCATCTGTCAGATGAGCTGGAGAAGGAAATGGCAAACCAGTTCTGGTATCTCTGCCAAGAAAACCCCAAATGGAGTCACAAAGAGTTGAACATGACTGAAAAAAATGAACAACTACAATAACTTAGAATGTAAAGCCCTCAGGCAGGAGTTAGTCTAGCGATCTTTTGAGCTGTGGGCCACCAGGAGATTTGAACCATACCTTTGGTAGCCAGTGGGGACCATTGTTAAAACTAAGGCCTAGGCTTAGGAGAAGACTGGACAGGAGCAAAAGAGGGTGTGAGAATTTATTTTTCATATACTGCATTAAATTTTATATTCGACCTTAGAGTAGAAAGATCCTAAATCAATTCCTGTGTATTAGGGAGAATTACTGTGTATCTCCGTGTCTGGGTCAGAGATTCCTTCCATACTGCTTTTTACATTTTCTTTGTCCTCAGGAATCCTAATGCATAACTTCATTTTTTTTAAAAAAAACCTCTTACCTTCTATCTTAGAATCAATATTGCCTATTGGTTCTAAGGCAGAAGAGTGGTAAGGGCTAGGCAATGGGGATCAAAAGGACTTACCCAAGGTCACACAACTAGGAAGTGTCTGAAGGCATATTTGAACCCAGGACTTCCCAGCTCTAGGCCTGGTTCTCAAACCACCAAGCCACTGAGCTGCCCCCATGTCTATTTTTAATTGAATTTTGGTTAATAAATGAAGGAGAGAAGGGTTCCGCCCCCCAGAAAATGTGACATACCCATCACCTGTCTACCTGTTGGTAGAGAGTCTGATGGACCACCTCCTACTTAGATATTCACCAATGAGAGATGTATTGGGATGTTCAATGGAGGGGTTGAATAATGGGCTTTTAAAACTATTGATTAAGCTGCCTGATCCAGCTTCTGGGTCTCTGGTTATTCAAGGGGACCAGGGACCCCTATATACCACTTTATTGTTTTTTTTTGCTGGTCTAACCAAAAAGCAGATATATAGTCAACAAACTGATGTTTCTTACCCCAAATCAGTCTCTAGAGATAATTGTAATTGTAACAAAGGTAAACAAAAAAGGATGTAGGAGAGAGGGGGAGAGAAAATAATAGGGAAAGATGAGAAAGAAAAACATGACCACCAACCATGGCCTCTGGGACCTTCTGGAAGGTTTTCTGAAGATATGCCCTCAGGGAATGGGAAAGGAAATGGATTTCTGGGAGGTAATAAGCAGATAGCAATGCCTATTCTTGGAGATAGATAAGTCCCATTTGGTTTAATATTCTCAGAATCCAAGGCAGTTTACAGCACCAAGGTGGACCCACAAGCTATGTATAAGTGGGGGATTATGTTGGAGACACACCTTCCCTATGTGGGAGATCCACCAGCAGAGAACAGAACATACATGCAAGGAAAGACATATGGTGACTTGGACCACCCCCATCACCATGTGGTTTCTCTGATTTGGAGATTCTGCTTCATACCTAGTATCTTTCCTTGAATACTTGGTCACTGTTGGACAGTAGGTTTAAAGGACCACTGATGTCCCATCACTCTCCTTCCCCTGAAATATGTTGGCTCTACTGGAATAGAAACGCTCCCTAGAATAATAACTCTTCCTATTCCCCTTTCTTCAAGGGTCAACTATCTTGCCGTTAATGGTATTTTCTGTCCCCCACCCCACCCCAGGAATCTTTTTGTCCCTCCCTCTGAGTGAATAATACTTACCAGTTATGCCCTAGTTGTTTAATAAATGGATTAACCTTTGCAAAGTACTTTTTCATAGATCATCTTTTTTTTGATGCAACAATCATGAGAAGTAAGAATTCTATTATTACTTCCATTTTATAGATGATAAAACTAAGGCTGAGAGGGGTTAAGTGTTTTATTTAGGCTCACATAATTTGAAAATTTCTGGATTTAGAATCAAAGACCTGGCTTTGATTCCTGCCTGTCACGTTAATGTGACTTTGGGCAAATTTCTCCATATCACTGAACTTGAATTTCCTCATCTATAAAATGGGGCTAATAATTACTCCATTCCTTGCCTCATTTGGGGACAGTGTTAAAGTCTAGTTTTAATCCCTAGTGATGGGAGCACAATCAAGAGCATGCCTTGTACTTTAAAAGGAGGTCCAGAAATCCACAATGGATTCTCTAATCCTTTCTTTTTCTTTTTTTTAAATTAATATTCGTTTTTAATCTGTTTACATACTTTATGCCCCTACTTTCCCCTTCACCCCCTGCTCTCCCCCCACCCATGGCCAACGCACATTTCCACTGGTTGTAACAAGTGTCCTTGTTCCGGGTCTATTTCCCATTCATGTCCGCCTCATCCCATGCATTCAAGCAATTGTTTATCTTATATGTTTCCTCTCCTGCAGTCCTTCCTCTGAATGTGGGTAGCATCTTTACCATAAATCCCTCAGAGCTGTCTTGTGTCATTGTATTGCTGCTGGTACAGGAGCCCATTACATTTGATTTTACCATAGTATATCAGTCTCTGTGTACAATGTTCTTCTGGCTCTGCTCCTTTCACTCTGCATCACTTCCTGGAGGTCTCTCCAATTTGCATGGAATTCCTCCAGTTTATTATTCCTTTTAGCACAATAGTATTCCATCACCCGCATATACCACAATTTGTTCAGCCATTCCCCAATTGAAGGACATCCCCTCATTTTCCAGTTTTTTGCCACTACAAAAAGCGCAGCTATAAATATTTTCATACAAGTCTGTTTATCTATGATCTGTTTGGGGTACAAACCCAGCAATGGTATGGCTGGATCAAAGGGCAGGCATTCTTTTATAGCCCTTTGGGCATAGTTCCAAATTGCCAGCCAGAATGGCTGGATCAGTTCACAACTCCACCAGCAATGCATCAATGTCCTGATTTTGCCACATCCCCTCCAGCATTCATTACTCTCCCCTTCTTTCATTTTAGCCAATCTGCTAGGTGTGAGGTGTTACCTCAGAGTTGTTTTGATTTGCATTTCTCTAATTATTAGAGATTTAGAACACTTTCTCATGTGCTTATTGATACTTTTGATATCTTTACCTGAAAATTGCCTATTCATGTCTCTTGCCCATTTATCAATTGGGGAATGGCTTGATTTTTTATACAATTGCTTTAACTCCTTGTATATTTGAGT
>NW_025367969.1:0-10851 GCF_016433145.1 Gracilinanus agilis | reverse complement strand
GATAGATAGATAGATAGATAGATAGATAGATAGATAGATAGATAGATAGATCTTGTTTGTATGTGGCCATTTTCCTGTTGTCTCTCCTGTTAGACTGTGAGCTCCTTGAGAGCAGTGACTGTATTTGCCTTTCTCTATCGCTTCAGCACCTTGCACTGTGCCCGGCACATAGTAGGTATTTAATAAATTATTGTTGGCTTGTTGATTTCACCTCACAGAGCCTCAGTTTCCTCATCTGTATGATGGGAGAGGGGGATGGACTAGATGATCTCTGAGAACCCTTATGGCTATAAATCTGTAATCCTCTGACCTCTACACCATGATAAGATATCAAAAGACTTCACTGAAATACCTGCAACATAGTAAATCAGAACACTGGCTTTGGAGCCAGAGGATCTGGATTCAAATTCTACTGCTGCCTCTTATCACCTGTGTAACCTTGGGTAAGTCGCTTGCCTTCTCTAGGTCTTGGTCCCTTCATTTGTTTTTTAAAAAATCGATGAGAGGGGGAGGTAGCCCAGCTGGCCGTGAAGTTCTCTTCCAGCTCTAAATCTGTAAAAGCCTGATCTCTAAATGCCAGTGAAAGAAAAGGCTGCAGCCCTCTCGAAGGAAGGAATTGTCTTAGATGATGACTCTTTGCCTCTAATGGACTGTGCTTTTCCTCTCCAGAGAATGCCCAGACTCTGCGTTGCAGCCAGATGACTCCATTTACTAGGGCCGTCATCTCTCTTTCAGTGTAAGGCTATAAAATCATGCCTTGGAGGAGGGGCCTTTGTATCCTGGAAAAACATTTCCCATGGACAGTGGCCTCCCTGTCTGGTAGCCCAGGGAGCTGGCACTCCCCTCAGTTCCTGGAGGCAGGAGACTCACCCAGGGGTGCCCTGGGAGTCCGCTGTAGGACTGCACAAATCGGTACCAACTTCAAAGCTACAGCCCCACTGGGACCCACTGTGCCTGTGGGCAGAGAGTGGATGGCAGAGCAGACTTTCCCAAAGAGCTGCCCTGGGAGCTCTCACAGATGTGTGGGTGGTGGGCCGCCATCCTGGAACAACATTCCGAAGGCACACTGAAGCATGGCTTTAAACAACATGGTGGAGGGCTGGGTCAACAGGAATGCTGGCTGCTCGGTCATTTATTAGGTATCTACTATGTGCCATAATTGGGCACCTACTGTATGTCAGGACTGTGCTAAGAGTGGGAGATAAAAGAAAGCTAAAACCAGTTCATTCCCTCCAGGACTTCCCATTCTCATCAGGAGAAGCTGCTACACATAAGATCCAGAGTATAAATGGAAAGTTGTCTCCAAGGGAAAGGGGAGGGACGGAGACAGGACCAGGAAAGGACTCTCACAGATGTATTCATTCATGAATGTATCCTTGAAGGAAGCCAAGAAGCAGAGGTGGAAGAAGGGTATTCCAGGCATGGGGCAGGCCAAGCCATGGGCTCTGAGGCATGAGGAAGGGCAAGCCTTGAATCACAAGTCATCGAAGCACAGAATTCATGGAGGGAGGCAAAGGACAAGACCAAAAAAGGTGGGAGAGACCCAAGTGATTACAGGCTTTAAATACCAAATGCAGGATTTTCCCTGTGATCTTGGAGGTAGTAGGGAGCCCCTGGAGTTTACTGAGTTAGGGGGAGGGCAACATGATTAGACCTGCATTTTAGGAAAATCAATCCAACAGCTGAGTAGAAGATGGATCAAATGGGGAAAGAGATCAGGAGAAGGCAACCTCATCCATCTGGGTGTGGGGTGATGTGAGCCCACGCCAGGGTGGTGCCCGTGTGAGTCAACAGAAAGGGGCGCATCCAATGGAGAGCGTGAAGGGGAAATGGACCGTCCTTGACGACAGATTGGGCGCCACGAGCGGATGAGATGAGCAGTCAAAGATGACGGTCCTAAGTCTGGCCGACAGTGCTAGGGAGGTATAGAGGAGAAGAGGGCTTGGCTGGGGGGAGGATGAGGGGCCCTATTTTAGACTTGTGGAGTTTATGACTCTTCAACCTAGAATGCATCAAAGGCAAATCCCTTTGGTGCACCCGTTTGTGCGCAAGTGTCTTCCGGGTAGAACGGGAGCTCCTCGAGGGCAGGAGCCGTGTCGGGTTTAGGCTCACCTCTGTGCTTGGCACAGTGCCTGGCCCATGGGAGCACGGGGAGAGCTGAACTGAACACGACAGAGTACCAGTTGTCGCACGGCCGTATGCCAAAGGGATTATGAAAAGAGGCAGCCGCATCTCTCCAGTTTTAAACAGCTCGCTATGGTTTTCTGCCTTGCCACATTTAAATTAACCTGAAATGACATTTTTCACAATTTGCCAAATTGCTCAGATGCCCACAGCACTCCAAGTGCTAATTTCCTATTTTTCATTCCCGAGAATCAATTTAGTCAGCAATGTTATTAATTTCTGTACAGAGAACTAGCATGTCATAATGACTAAAGGGCCAGCTTGGAGCCAGGAGCGACTGGATTCGTGTCCCGTCTCTGACACATATTGACTGTGTGACTTTGGGCAAGTCATTTTGCCATTCAGTGTCCCAGACAACTGTGAATGGCGCCAGATCTGCGAGGGTGGAAGAAAGTTTCTACGATGCAAGATTCCCACACAGACAAAACAACAGCTATGGATTAAGAAGGTTATGTGTGGACAACCTGGATTAAAATCCTACCTCTGATACATCCTGGTTGTGTGACCCTGGGTAAGTCACTTAATTTCTCAACATCCCAGACAAACTTTTAAAAAACACTTAATAAATGTTTGTTGACTGGTTAATGGGAACCATTTCTTGTTATATCCCCAGGCTTAGTACAGTGCCTGTCACACAGCAGGCACTTAATAAATGCTTTTTACCTCAACATTTTATCCTGTACAGGAAGTGCCCTCATTCTCAGGATGATCAGAAAATGAGTCCTTTTTATTTTATGAAGCAAATACATCTTTAAGAATGACTGAGATGTTTGTAATTTTTCCCAATCCTTCATGTAAATTCAATATAAAATAACATTTATTGAGCACCTACTGTGTGCAAGGTCTATGGCATGAGACTCACGGATCCCTGGGTTTTTTCTAGAGTGCTGATATTCTACCATAGTTCAGTCTGGAAAGAAAAACTTCCTGATACTTCGAGTTGTCTAATAATGGCACGGGCAGCTTGAGAGGGGGGAAGAGCTGACTGAGTTGCCCGTCCCCAGATATAGGCTATAAATGCACTGGAAACCCAGCTGCTCCAGCTTATAATAGCTCTCATCTCTGCCCTCTCCAGCCTCCCTATCTTTGCTCATGCTGTGCACTATATCTGGAATTCCCTTCTCACCCCCTTTCACTGGCTGCATTTTTACCCATCCTTGAATGCCAAACGGAAACTTAAGAGAATTCCCAGATTCCACTCAGGACTGACCTTCCTCCCTGGCCTTCACGTACCACTTTGCTTTGAAGCTCTCCAAAGTCTTAATCATATATAATCTCGTGTATTATAATTATCTGGGTGGACGTGTCCTTCGCTCCCAAGACCGCCACAAGACTCACAAAGGGATGGAGCAAGTCTTGTCTGCTCCTTGGCCTCCCCCCACAAGGGAAGAGAAGGAAAGAAGAGGGATGGGGAGGGAGAGGAAGGAAAGGGGGCGGGAGAGCGGATTGGGTGACTCTGGGCAAATCGGTGCCTTTCTCTGGCTCTCAGGTCCTCCTCAGGTCCATTGGACCAGCTGACCTCCAGCCTCTCTTCTGGGCACAGTGGAAAGAACCCCGGAGGAAGGCTCCAAGCCTTCTCCATCACTTCCTTTGTGAGTGCTCGGGGCTCTCTGATCTGTGAAATCGGGCTTGACAAATTCTGCCTTGGCATAGTTCTTCCTTTCTACTCTCCCGGAACCCCTGGTGCCCTCCGGTAGGATGACGGCATGATAAGTGGCTCCCACGCCCCCAGGTCTCCAGAGGGTGGGGAGCATCGTGGAAGGCCTGACTCAGACCTGGAGCTCCTGACTTCCCTCCCAGCAGAACGTGCATTAGGAAGTAAAAGCTTTCAACAAGGCATCTCACCGGAGAGACTTCCATCTAGGCCAGGGGATAAATATAGCCAGAGAGACGGGCCACAGACAGGGACAAAGATGTTTTTTTGGGAAGCCTTGAATCATGCTCTGGCTTAGACAAGGATACTTTGTGAAATCTGTTTAATAACCCCTCTTGCCTGGCAGCCAGCTGTTCTCTGTGGCAAGGAATTCGGAATTCTGAGACCGATTTAAAGGAGCCAGATGAATGATTTACTAAGAATTTAGCCGAAACGAGAGCACTTTGGGGAGGGGGAAGATCCATTCCTTGTAGCTAAGCAGAACGAACAAGTATTTCATAAGAGCATATGTTTAGAACTGGAAGGGACCTCAGAAGTCATCAAATCTAACTTCCTTTTCAGTATTTTTTTTTTAATTTTTAAACCCTTAACTTCTGTGTATTGGCTCCTAGGTGGAAGAGTGGTAAGGGTGGGCCATGGGGGTCAAGTGACTTGCCCAGGGTCACACAGCTGGGAAGTTTCTGAGGCCAGATTTGAACCTAGGACCTCTCATCTCTAGGCCTGACTCTCAATCCACTGAGCTACCCAGCTGCCCCCCTTCAGTATTTTTTTAATGAACAAGTATTTCTTTTCTTTTCCTCCCACCTCTTCCCATTGGGGAAAAAAGGGAGTAAAATCCTTGCAAATTATAGGTATCGTCAAGCCTAATTGACAAATGCCCCATTGGCCATGGCCAAACGCAAACGTTTGTCTCATTATGGTGGAAGTGGGAAGCGGGGAGCTGTGCCCCTGGACCTCTGGAATCACGGTGGATCATTATATTTATCAGAGTCTTTAAGCCTTTTAAAGCTGCTGGTCTTTTCTACTTTTGTCAGTGTTCCATTCCCCCCACTTTACAAGTAGAGAAACCAAGACTCAAAAGGTTGATGTGATTTGGCCCAGGTTACCCAGGGAGTCAGAGTTGAACCCAGGTCATAGAATCATAGATCTAGGGCTGGAAGGGACCTTGGGGGCCACGTAGTCCCACCCTTCATTTTATGGAGGAGAAAATTGACGTTTGTAACTTGCCCAGGGTCATATAGAGAGGGTTGGGATTTGAACCCAGGGCTTCTGACTCCAGATCTAACATTCCTCTCAATTTTGTACTGTGATTTTTGCTCAGATCCTTTATTCATTTACAGGGAGAACACAATCTCTCTCTCTCTGTACACACAATCCCCGCCTAGGGAATCCAGGCAGACTTCTCATTTTTAAAAGTCCTCTAAAAATAGGGCTCCATGGGAAAGGAACAAAGACATGCAGGGCTTTGGAAGGGCTGCTTTGCTACTTGCCTCCGTCACTATGGATGTAAAATTATCTGCAAAGTGCACGTGGCTGGCCAGCTCTTCGGGGTTCCTGGGAATCTCTTCCTGGTCGATATGATAGTCTGGTACAGCGCCCACCAACACAATGAGCATAGACTGGCAGGCCACATAGACCTAGAACAAGCACATGGAAACGCTGATGTCAGACCCAGAATCCACTGAGGTGCGTGTATTTGTTTTCTCCCTTTTCCTAATCCACATCCAGAAAGAACTGGCTCCCTTTCACTCATCCCATCAGCGGGCATTTATTAAGGGCTGTTGGCAGAACCGGGCACCTTGCAAGTTCTGGGGAGACAGAGAAAGAAACAGTCTAGACCTGGGAGCTGACGTTCCCTACTAGGTTATTCTGTTTGGCCAGTTGTGTTGAAGTTGAGCTTCTTCTTAAGGATAACAGCTTCACTGAGCCATCCATAGTCCCGGGGGAAGAGCACTGAATTTGGAATCAGAGGTCAGAGCTATGACCACAGCGGACAGTGATCAGGATTTTATAATTCTCCCCCCAACAGGATTATGGATCAAAGACCTAGAAAGGACCTTAGAGGCCATCTGATCCAATCTCCATGTTCTTACAGATGAGGAAACTGAGGCTGAAAGGCATTCAGGTAGAAAGTGTCAGAGCCAAAATTTGGATCCTGGTCCTGACTCCGAATGAGTGTTCTTTCCAGTGGACAAAGCTAATACAGATTAGTAAAAGAGAACAGCTGCTCTCTCCCAGCTCCAAATGGGAGTAGAGACCTTAAAACATTTGGACGGCTTCCATCAACCCTGCTAGGAAAAAAGTAGAGCACAAGTAGAGTTTATTTAGGACACTGCCCCTCTTCACATGCCCTGGATCTGCTGCATGCTGAGGTCTGACCACTTGGTGAGACATTTATTCCTTTCCCTAACTGTTCCCCAACACCCAAGTCCTTTTTTGGGTGTCCCTTCCTGCTTAGCCCTCCTTAGAAAATCCTATTTGAAACTGATACCAAGTTATCTTGGCTGTGTACAGTGAGGGGAATAACTCAATAATACTTCACTCCTCAGCTCCGGCATCAGGAATCTCAGGGGAAGCCAAGAGTCACAAGATGGTAGGGTTGGCTGGGGTGTGGGAAGTATTCAGAGAAGACCAGCACTTTCAACGGGAGGGCTTGTTGAGCTTTTTTTCAGGGATGCTCATTCACCTTTGGTGTCCACTTCTAGCCAAGCTCTCACTTGTAGCTCCAAGAAGCTATGGCATGTCCAGTGGCCACACCCCGATAAAATGCCTTGGTGGACAAGCCAAACCAGGTTGAGGATAGCTGACAGGTCTCAAATCCATCAGTGAGTTGGGGGATGTCTACTCCAAGCATGTGAAGACTTCCCAGGAAGAAAGCATAGATGAGAACAATTTGTTCCAAGGGCCACCAAAGGGGGCATATACAGATGGTAATCATAACTCTGAATGTGAATGGGTTGGACTCACCCATAAAATGGAAGTAGATAGAGTGGATTAACAGCCAAAATCCTACCATATGCTGTCTACAAGAGGCAGGTAAACACCCACAGGGTAAAGGTAAGAGGCTGGAGCAGAATTTATTGGGCATCAACTGAGAAAAAGAAGACAGGAGTCACAATCATGATATTTGACAAAGCCAACGTAAAAACAGATGATCTGATTAAAAGAGATAAGGAAGGTAATTACATCCTGATAAAAGGCAATATAGACAATGAAGAAATATCAGTTCCCCAGGGCCATGAAGGTGGCTGATGCAGGTTCTGTGGAGGGCTCACAGATTGGTCAGATATTGAAGAAGCCATGATGATTAAAAATTCTGAGAGACTAGGTTCCAGGAAAGAAAAATGAATTCATTAATTAGGCTGGTAATAATTGATAAATTAATGGGCAGTGATCTCTCTTGCTGATCAAAGACAATTCATTCAGCATCTTGTGTCATTAAATACAATTTTAGAAACTCATTATTAAGCATTTCCCAAGATATCTCTAATTGGTGGATACCTAATGAGGAGGTGTGCTAATATTTTCCAGTCCCTTCCTGATCCCCTCATGATGAAGGGGGAAATCATATGCCTGATCATAAGATTTCAATATCTTTGCTAATCTAGATGAAGAAATCAAGTTAGGTCCAGTCAGGATTGACTTGCCCCTGTTCCTCCCAATGGGGGAAATCAAGGATGCCCCTTTTTAACACCCCCCCCAAGGAACATAGTTGACCAAAACTAGTTTTTGTTTACTAGACAAGATGGATCTTCTATTCTGAATCTTGATTATCTCAATTTTAGAAACTGCTTTAGGGCAAAGAATGTGAAAGCATTCCTAGGATTGTCAGGACAAAGGAATGAGGAAAAAAAAGGCTTGAAAAATCCAGTGTTACACAGCCCTATTAGAAATCAAATAATATGGTATTAAGAATAAATCTTCTCAAAGCCAAGTTCATCCACTGCATCCTAGCCATCACCCTTCATCTGAACCTTTGTCTTGCCCTTGTACTTCAAAAACTCTGGGAGAGAGAATGAGGCCCATGACTTTGTGCAACTCTTCCTCACAAATCCAATTCATGCTCAAGTCAAGACATTACCCCATGATGTCATTGCTCCTTTTCAAAAATGAAGGATGAACAAAAAGGTTTGACTTCCTTGATTCAAAACTGGTCTGATCATTCCTTCCTTCCTTCCTTTATTTATTTGTTTGTTTGTTTGTTTATTTGTTTGCTTATTTTTAACCCTTAACTTCTGTGTATTGGCTCCTTGGTGGAAGAGTGGTAAGGGTGGGCAATGGGGGTCAAGTGACTTGCCCAGGGTCACACAGCTGGGAAGTGTCTGAGGCCGGATTTGAACCCAGGAACTCCCGTCTCTAGGCTTGACTCTCAATCCACTGGGCTATCCAGCTGCCCCCTGGAATGTAAGCTCTTTGAGGGCAGTGATTGTTTAGTTTCTGTCTTTGTGTTCCCAGCACATAGTAAGTGCCTAATAAATGTTTGTTAATTGATGACAGGATCTCTTGGCACTACATTATAAACTTCACGAGTCCAGGGTGGGTTGTCCTACCTTAGTTATCTCCCCTAGCACCCAGGACAGCATTTTGCCCTGCTATGGAGATGCTTAATAAATCTTGGTGGGATGAATGCAAAGTTGGACCAGGTGAGCTCCCCATGAGCAGAGAATGAGTTGAGGAATTCTGGATTTTCAAAGAATGCATATTCAGTCATTCGCTGCACTCCACCCCAACCCCCAAATAGCAGTGGCCCATTGCTAGCTACCAGACTCAAGTCAAAGTCAAAAGGTTTGGTCTGAGCAAGGCAGAGGTCAACACACAGACCCCTGGATCACTCCAACCAAGCTCCCCACGTAGCTATAGATATCCTTAGACCAGGGTAGTAACCATGCCATTCCAGGGGCTTAAACATTCTTTCCTTGAATACCTCATCCTCAAGAACTCATAGATTGGGCAGCTGGGTAGCTCAGTGTTTTGAGAGTCAGGCCTAGAGACGGGAGGTCCTGGGTTCAAATCCAGCTTCAGACACTTCCCAGCTGTGTGACCCTGGACAAGTCACTTGACCCCCTTTGCCCACCCTTACCATTCTTCCACCAAGGAGCCAATACACAGAAGTTAAGGGTTAAAAAAAAAAGCTTATATTCCATGGAGGAGACAACTCTTACATCTGGGGGCATATTCTAAAGGAAGAGGTACAGGTGCCTGTCTAGGCATGAGCACCAAGAGGAGCTCAGAAAGGCTCCATTGGGAAAGTGGGGTTTTTGCTGCTCTTGGAAGGAAACTTGGGATCCTAAAACTCTGAGCTGAAGTAGGACAGCATCCCAGGCATGGGGCACGACCTGTTCTAAGGCACAGAGATGGGAGATGGGGTTTATCTACAAGAAGGCCAGAGGGTGGGATGGGGACAAATATGGAAGACTGGAAATGTAGGTTGGCACGAGGCTGTAAGGACAGAAAATGACAGAGACGTTTGTATGGGAACCTAAAGGTCCTAGGGAGCCATACTGAACTAAGGCAGCTGGGGAGGCGAACAAGGACTTCCTTAAAAGGTTAGACTTTTGCTTTAGGAAAACACATTAGTAGCTGTGCAGGGGATGGATAAAAATAAAACCCAAATTGTTTACAATTTCCTTAAATTGTTTACACCGCAATTGTTTCCATTTCCAAAGCACTTTCTTCCTAACAGCCCTGGGAAGCAGGTAGTTCAAATGTTACTGCTTTGTAACCTGGAGAGACTTCACTTCCTTATTTACAAAATGGAAATATCAACAGCTGATGTCTGTTTATCACTTAGAGGTCTGCGAAGTACTTTCCTCACAACAATCAAGTGAGGGAGACGGGGCTGAGATTGTCATTGCACCCATTTTATACATAAGGAAACTGAGGTTAGGATACTGAGCCAACTTGGTCATGGCCACAGCCTTCCAAGGCAGGGGCAAGACCACAAGCATTTATCAAGTACCGACTAAGTACCAGGCAAAGTCTTAAGCAAAATTACAGCAAGGGGGGCACTGAGTAGCTCAGTGAATTGAGAGTCAGGCCTAGAGATGGGAGGTCCTAGGTTTGAATCCGACCTCAGACACTTCCCAGCTGTGTGACCCTGGGCAAGTCACTTGACCCCCATTGCCCACCCTTACCACTCTTCCACCAAGGAGCCAATACACAGAAGTTAAGGATTAAAAAAAAAACAGTTACAAAAAAAAAATTATAAGCGAGAAGCTCTCAAGAAGCTTACATTTTGTAGACAACACCCAAAAGGAGACTTAAAAATAGTTAGGGCAGAAGGTGGGAACGAAGGTACCCTGGAGAGGGATGAGAGCCATGATATTGAACTCCGGAAAGTCAGAAGTGCAGCCCAAAGGGAATGAAGATGGCCAACCTAGAGCCTTCCCCAAAATGAGGCCCCTGGAGGAAGCCTCCAAGGGACAAAAATGGATGTTCCAGGGTGAGGAGCCCCAGACATTGAGAGGTTGAGCCTGTGGATGAGACTGCTGCTGAAGCACAGGACTGAAGCCAGAAGTGGTGGAAGCACAGCCAGGAGTGGGAAGAATTCCAGTTCAGAACTCTTGACTCCCAGTATATCCCTATTGCCTCTGTGGCAAAGTATAAACTTTTCTATTTGGGAGGCAAAGCCCATCACAATCTGGCTCCAGCTTTCTAATCACTCACCCCTCCCTTTCTCTAGGCTCCCTTCACACCAGTCTATTTGTTGTTCCAGAGCAAGCCACCCTGGGATTGTCTACCTGCTCCTCTCCTAGGCTTAGAGGCATTTTCTCCTCCTCTCTCTTCTTAGGGTCCCAAGTTTCCTTTGTAGTTATTGCATATATATTTACTCATCTGTGGACAGATTGTTTTCCTCTGATAGAATATAAGCAGGGATTCTTTCATTTTGTACTTGGCATTTAGTAAGCATGTAAGGAAGGAAGAAAGGAAAAAAGGGAGAGAGAAAGGAAGGAAGGAAGGAAGGAAGGAAGGAAGGAAGGAAGGAAGGAAGGAAGGAAGGAAGGAAGGAAGGA
>NW_025367968.1:0-4973 GCF_016433145.1 Gracilinanus agilis | reverse complement strand
TAAGGGCTAGGCAATGGGGGTTAAGTGGCTTGCCCAGAGTCACACAGCTGGAAGGTGTCAAAGGCCAGAAAGCTGCTATATTTTAGAAAATATATTCTTTTTCTTTTTCCTTGATCACTTTCAGAAGTAAACCTAATAGTGGCATTGCTAGGTCAAGATTCAAATTTTTCAGAAATTATTTTCTTCAATGATTTTTGTACCCCTTCTTCCTTATAGCTAATTATCCTTTTTAAAGAGTCATTTTTTTCAGTGAATTTTTATACCTCTTTTTCCACATGGGCAATATTGCTTTTTTTAAAGGTATTCTTCTCTTTAGTGAATTTTTGTTTCATTTACTATTTGATATTTTTTGAGTTGTGATATTCTTTAATATCTTTGTGCCTCTTTTACTATATTATTAAATTTCTTTTTCATAATTTTTGTAACACTTTCATTTCTTTTCCCTATTTTTCTTCCATCACCCTTATTCATTTCCTTAACTAAACTAATCATTTTCGTTGGATTTTTTGTCAGTATGTGTTTTTCCTTTGAGTCTTTGCTTATAGCTATTTTCATGTTACTGTCTTTTTCTGAATTTGTGTCTTGATCTTCCTTGTCACCATAATTTTAATGGTCAAAAGTTTTTGTATATGATTTGTTCTTTTTCCAGCCTATTTATTGACTTTATACTTCACATTAAAGTTGGTTTCGCCATTGCCCAATCTTTAGATATTTTGGTTGTATTCCTTTCAGAGCTTCTTCTGCAGGGGTTGCAAGTTGATTTTTTTTGCTTCCAAACTGGTGTTATCCTGGCATATATGTGTTTATTATTGTGATAGTCTTTTTCTAGTATTTACCCAGGAAGGAACTTTATTCCCCTGTAGCCATGAGCTTTAGTGCCTGTCTCTGCCCTTAAACCCTGATGAGGACTCCTGTACCCATGGTACTGCCTACAAGGTCTCTTCCCTGTAACTGGAACCCAGAACTTTGTATGGGCAATAGAACTGCCAAACAATTCTTGATCCTGTGCCCAATGTCAGATCAGCATTCTTATAATCCCTTTCCAACCAGTTGTCCAGTCTCCTTACTATCTCTGATCTGAGAGCTCCTGAAGCTGCTGCTGCAGCTGCTGTTGCTGTTGCAGCTGCCTCCAAGGCCCACAACTAGTGTTGCCAGATCATAAACTATGGAAAGACCCCCACCACAGTGTGACAGATCTCTCCTGACAACCTGTCTTAGGATGAAAAAAATCCCTCTCAATATCACATTTTGTTGGCTATGCAACTCCAAAATTTGATTTGAGTTATCATTTTAAAGTCTTTGGGAGAGTTTGGATGGACTGCTGACTCTTCTCCACTATCTTGACTCTAGCCTACAAGAGCTTATATTCTTTAGAATGGGGACAGTAAAAAAGAGGAGATATTTTACTCTGATTTTTCAAACTAGGAAAACCAATTTCTAAATTGAACTGTTTCTGTCAAATAAATCACAAATATTCCTTTATGAAAGGAAAATTGATTATTTGTTTAAACTTGGGACTTTGAGTGTTGAGGCACATAAGTATTTTCAGGGAAACCTATTTAAGATGCATTTCCAGGGACCCATTGGTAAAAAAAAAGCCATCTGAAACTCTGAAGTCTGTGTTACTCACCCATGACGCATGTTCCTGTGGGGAAATTACTTTCTTTGGGCTCTGGAGGCCTGACAGGCACTTGTTTAGAGAGTGTTCCAGGTCACTGATCTCTACAGCCCCAGCAGAAATTAAGTCCCAAGGCAATGGAAGTCAGAAGTATATTGTGAGAAGTGTCAAAAGTACATAAGCATTGAGCCTATTGCTTGAAGTATGGTGCAGCTTTCATTCAGTGTCCTCTTTTGAGGTTATATTGGATGCTATATACCAGGGGTTGGCAACTTATGGCCATATCTGGCTCTATCTCCCCACCAGCCTGTCAGGGCAGAGCCCCAGGATGTACCCCAGGGGGCCCTTGAGCCCCCACCCCATATTCCAGTGTCTTCCTCCTCCATCCTCCTTCCTCAGGTGTTTATGGCTCTCACTGCTAAAAAGGTTGCCCACCTTTGCAATACCTTTGAACAGGCTTTAAGAAAATTCACCACTTTATTTGATGACAATTTGTGAGTTGAATTGTTATCACTACTGAAATCCTTTTATTTGTGCTTAGAGGGTGATCCTTTTCCCCAACCCTGTGCATGCCAATGTAAATGATTGTGTTTGAGGATGAGGGTGGTGACTAAGTCATTCTACCCTATTCTGGGAGAGAAGTGATATTTATGTGTAACTGACTTTTAGTCCTGGCAACTACCTTTCTGTTAAATCATAAATCTCTGTTGTTCTAAGTTGGCACCATTTATCAGAATTTTCTATTGTGAAAATATACAAGGAAACATGGAAGCTGAATTGGAATTTGGCATCACAGTATAAAACTCTTTGAAGTTCATTAGAATTTGCTCAGTGGATTATAGACTAGTCCTTAGGTTTTGACTTTAGGACCACATGAGGCTATTTAAATCTTCCTTCATGCATGGTGCCTAAGGCAGGAATCTCTCTTCAATAGCTTGCTATTATAAATTTTATTGTTGTGGATAAAAGTATTAGTATGTCCTTTGAACACAGATTTAATTATAAATTAACAAATTGATAAATAATGCAAACATTCCAATAAACAAGTTAGGTATTTATATATTGATATGCATTGCTTTGTTCTTTGAGGTTGATGAATTCTGAGCCCAGTCCTTAGGCAAATTAGCTGTGTGGGCTCTACATATATTCAGAATCTAGTGACTGTTCCTAATTCCTGATCAACTTTCTATGACATTTTTTCCCTTTTCTTCATAGAAAATAATTTAGAGTTCTCCATAGCTCAAATAAGTAATGGAAGAAGAAAAGTGTCCTATGTGACTTTAATGCATTCCCAATACTTAAATATGTCCCTGATCTCAAATTCGGGCACTTAGGAATGTTTACTGACCCAAAGCCACTAGAATGCCATATAGAATGATATTGCTATTTCATAATGTGGGCAACTAGGTTGTGTTGTGACTAGAGCCAGGTCTGGAGTCAGGTAGACTTAGTTCAAATATGGCCTTAGACATTTATTATCTGTGTGACTCTGGCCAAGTCATCCAGCCCAATTTTCCTCGGTTTCTTCATCTGTAAAATAAGCAAGAGAAAGAAACAATAGTCATTCCAGGATCCTTGCCAAGAAAACCACAAATATGGTCATGAAGATTGGACCTGAGAGAAATAACTGAACAACTCAAAACATGAATGGTTGGAGTGTGGCCTGAATAAGCAAATATATTGCCTTCAGGTGAATCAATGAATGACAGGTAGAGGGTGAGTAGAATGTGCAGGTAAGGGGAAAAAAAACAGAGAATTTGAAATGAAGTATAACATAAACACTTATAATTAAAAATAATCATTGAATTGTTAGATTTTATAAACACACACAATCCTCAACATTCCTGGGTTTAACTTTCAAGGGACTTCCAGCCTTCCTGTGATTTTATTAGTAATCTCATTTTCACTTTCACATTGGCAACCATGCACACTTGGGGCTAGGCAAAGTATAGGGAAAAATGATAGGCACGAATGCAAGTTTCTTTCTGCAAAAAGGAAGAAAGTATTCATAAAAGTGTTTGTGAATCTGCTCCAAAAAGTGCTAAAATAAACCTTTCAAGTGCATGATGAGGGAATTGAAAAAAAAATGGGAAAGCAGCTGACGTTGTGGTTAAATAAGATGCTTCTGTAGCTGATCTAGGACCTGTGTCCCTGATGCCTATGCCAGGCCCCTGCCTGGGTTGGCTCACTACTGGCTAGGCAGAACTGCTGAGCCAGAGTTCTCCCAACCAGGGTGAGGACTCACCATGAAGCATGTGCTTTTCATTGTGGAAACAGTTAAACCTAGAAGCAGAAAGAGAGCTTAGGAATGACAGATTTCTACTTTCCCATTTTTACCTTGGGGTTTTTATAATGTCATTATGCCTCTTCCTCCTAATCCCATCAGGCATTGTGTCTCCTCTCTCCTTCATTTCTTGGATTATCTCAAAGCTACTATATTAGGAAAAATGCATATTGTGAGAATTAATGTTTTGTTATGAAGAATTTTAAGCAAAAAATATATTTTCAGCAATCTCTAGGGAAAGATTATAGATTTTGGTTGTCCCAGGAACCTAGTCCCTTACTGCTTATAGGTTCCATATATCAACGTTTGTGGTTTTATTTATTTATTTTTTTACTTTCCTGCCATTTTCTAAAGAATTATGCTGCAGTGCTTAGGATTGACTATGTATGTGGATCTTCACATATGGATGTGTTGGCTGCCACTTCTTTCTGAAGATCACTATGGAAGTCCACAGAAAACATTATGTGTAGCTATCAAAGGCATAGCTAGAAAACAGCTACTGAGTTTCGCCCAAGGAAATGGATACCATTTAGACAGCACTTGGAAATCTTCTGCATCCTCAAAACAGCTTGTTAAATAGTTAGCAAGGATATTTCATGAAAAGAGGAGGGCACTAGAGAGTGAGTCATTATTTCCAATATCTATGTCCCAGAAGAATTCTCAAAACAGCTTTCCTTTCCCTCTCCCCACAGTACCCTTTAGTGTTCTGGATTTTCTGGTCAATCATTTGAATGACTTGGAGTGTTGATTTGAGTGCACATTTTATGCTGCTTGCCCAAGCACTAAAATCTGACAAAGGAGGGTCAGATAAAATGTATGCAATTGGACTTTTCAGTTTTCTTTGCCTTGGCACATTTCTCAGTAATAATTTTTGTTTAGTAGATAATTATGTTATAGGTACATTGTGGCATTCATAGGGGCAGGTATTTAATCTGAATGTAGCTTTATTGCTGTTCAAAAGTAGAATGGGCATTCTGGGCAGGGTGGAGAGGACAGATTCCTTCCCTGTGATTCTCAAGAGGAGGCTTGATATATTATATTATATTATATTATATTATATTATATTATATT
>NW_025367967.1:0-9603 GCF_016433145.1 Gracilinanus agilis | reverse complement strand
CTTATATATATATATATTCCCAAATAGCCTTGTCTTCCTTAATATACTGTGCTTTAATTTGTGTAATCTTCCCCAAAGTTGCTTAAGCTTTCTTGGAAATTCCTTCCCCCCTCAGCAGTTTGTACCGACCCTTCCACCTCAACCCCTGGCACACTCATGTTTGGAAAGTAAGATTGACCAATGGCTCTCTTTGGTAGAAGGTGAAAGCACGTTTGATTTGCAACCTTCATGCAAAATGTTTTATCTCCCATCAGACCAAGTTTCAAGAGGTCCTGAGCCGAGTCTTATCTTGGACTTCTTATGACCCCCGTGCTTAGTACCTAACATATCTGTTGAATGAATTCGCCTTTAGATCCCCGTTAACGGTAGGCTAAAAGGACCAATAACTCCCTAATAGCTCTGAAGTTCTCCCCTGAATTTTAGGTCCAGTGAGTGCCTGGTAAATGCTAATATTAGCAGCTGACCTTCATTTCTGAACCCCACAGCTGTTTATTCGCATGTTTGAAATCTGTAATTTGGTGGGGGTCCCTTCCCTTCCTTTTCTCTCCCTTCTCTTTAGAGTGGATGTAACCGAAGTACAGATAGCGATCACAATTGTCTTTTTTATAACTGCAATTGGAGGAACAATGATGTGGGATTATACTGTAAGTATTCATATCTATAATTTCAGCTTTTTTGCTTAGTTTTGTCACATGTGAGGAGACATCTCTTGATTTTTCTTTGTCAAAGCTCGAATCATACCAAACGCACACTGCATTGATGTGTCTGAGGACCAGCAGGGAGGGATGGATGGGAAGGTTGGTCCAGGTGCCTTGGGAAGCCTCCTTCTGTTTCCATAGTAACCATGGCAGTGATGGAAAAAGGAGATGCTGCTAAGGATCATTTAGCAATGAGACCGTCTACAAACACGGATGGGGCTGTCAGCCCTCTGAACGGGCTTCTTTGGCCACAAATGGTAGAACGTGCTTAGAAGAAATGGTGGGCTGGTCATGGAGAAAGGGGGGAAAAATGAAAGAAGACAGAGGGACGGCCCAAGTAGTCCTTGCTTGCTACCTTTAGAATGTTCAAAGGAAGCCAAAGAACATGTTGTATTTCAGTGGATTTTTGGAAAGCTACACTACACCTAGGATAGGAGACCGTAGGGGAGAGGTGGATACTGCAGGGAAGGGAGCACACCCACACCAGTGAGAACGTGTTGTATTTCTTAAATGTGTGACGTCACCTTTTGCATATTTCATATTTTTAGGGTGCCTTTT
The DNA here is from genome assembly GCF_016433145.1 of Gracilinanus agilis. NCBI lineage: Eukaryota > Metazoa > Chordata > Mammalia > Didelphimorphia > Didelphidae > Gracilinanus > Gracilinanus agilis. Next base: position 8,347 of record NW_025367967.1, on the reverse strand, counting down.
TCTTTTACATTTTATTGTTCAGTCCTCCTTTGAATTAAATGAATAAACTACAAAGGGGAAAAATCTGCCTTATGCTTCACAAAAAATGTAAATATCACCCTTCCAGGTCTAAAGTGATAGATTTAACATGCTGGATAAATATTTTTCCAAAAACCAGATTCAGCAATAGGTTTTACATTATTAGCAAAAATGCACGTTGCTCGTAAGGGGGAAAAAATGAAGAAATTAAGATGTTTTCTAATATGCCATTTCTTGAAAACTAGTGAGTGTAAGCTCTGAATAATCTGGCATCCCCTTATGCACCCTGTAGCCTAATTTTCAGAGCTCCTCAACCTGTTCTCTGAATAGATTCCCTTATCAGTGAAGGTTTTTGCACATTTGGCTAAGTTGGTCACCATATAATGCCGTTAAGAACATGCTCAAAATTCATATTGGGAAAAATTCCGAGACAGAATGGGGTTGCACGATTACCAGCTGCCCATGCCCTCGCTCGTCCATCACAGACACATGCAGCAGCAGGTCACGGGCCCGGACACTGCAGCCCTAGGGAGGGCAGCTGGCCCCCACCCCGCTTCTCTTCTGTGGATGGCTGGTGAGAAGGAAGCGTGCGTGGGATGCCCTCGGCCTCCTGGCATCGGGGGTGCTTGCAGGGAGCAGGCCTGCCTTTCTGGCTCCGTGCTGGGCTTCTTAAGTGCACTGCAAGGATTCTGGTTTAGATTTAAGGGTCCCTGCTGCGGGGGGTGGAGAGGGCCCAGGGAGAATGGTTTGGTCATGATGCGTTACTGCTCAGTGATGTTGTAAAAGCTTCTCAGCTGACTTTACCAAAAGACTCCTCAAGCCTTTGACACGTTCAGGGATTTGGCAGGATCAGCACTCACAGATTTTTATTTTGCTGTTATTTTGAAATATTAAAGAGGGGATTTGTGGAAATTCTCTGTCATCTTTTTTCCTTCACTCTTTTGCTGCCTTTCCTGAAGCGGCATTCGGCAGCGAGAAGGTAATAACTGCTCTTAGTCCCCGCTCGGCATGCCGTGGCTCAGAACGCTCACACGCATGTGTCTGTATGTTCTGTGGCGTGTCTTTGGCTTGAAGCCCTTTGCCGGTGTCTGCCTGCCTTCTGATGTTACCTTACGTGGGGGCTGCTGCCTGAACCTGAACTGAATTTATTCACGATTCCATGGAGCCCAATTTAGATTCACGAGGCCATTGAACTCTTATCGTGTAACTGCGTACAGCAGAATTTGGTGAGCAGATTGCTTCCCTAGAATAATGAAGGGGCCAAGAAAAATAAAAGATGAACGAGGATAATCTAAGTGTACTGGGATTATCTAAAGAAAACATTCATGTTGGTCTCTCTAACCCTAAATTTTCTTTTTTCCTGGCCCCACCTTCCAAAGATCCCTGTGATTCAATTAAAACTGAAGATGCTACCTCTCATTGGGATACTGACAGGAGCCTTTATTTCTTGTTTTAATTATTTCCAAGTCATCCTTGGTGGAGGAGTTGGCAAGAATGGATCCACAACCGCAGTAAGATGGTTCAAAAGTATTTCCTCTTCCTACCACATTGATCTTAGGTCTGAGAGCTAGAAGGGGCCCTAAAGGCCTGCCTGCTTTTGTGGGAGGAAGAGACAAAAGGGATTGGGCAGAGCAGGCCTTGGGTGCCCTTCTTCACTAGCCAAGTGAAGGGTGATACTTGGTTATTTGTTCTGATGCCACCACTGGGGGGCTGGGGCGGGGGGAACATGGCTGTGAGAGCGAGCACCAGAGAAACCTTCAGAAGCCCACAGAGATGGGTCCCTTCTAGGATTTTCTATGAAGGATCTCGATTTCAGAGAGCACAGAGATGGCACTGCACTCCTGCCTGCTCCTTGGCAAACAGCCCTTAAGGGCTCCCACCGAGCATTTCTACGGCATGGTTGGCTCCTAAACAGGCCTGCCCTTGGCCTTGCTGTTGCCCCCAAAAGCTTGAAGCTTGCTTTGGCAATGCTGCCATTGCTCAGAACATCTTTGGAACCCCTTTTTGAGAACCAGCTCCAGAGCCTGCACCCCTTCTTTTGACTAGCCTCAGCTTCTTTGAAGGATTTGGCTTTTGGAAACAACCAAAATTTATTCAAGGCCAAGTCTGATGGAATAAGTCATACCTCCTTGTTTTCAAAGGGGGAAAGCACTGCTAAAAAGGGGCAATTACAAGGGAATTCAGCTGTCTTCACTGTCCCCTGGCTCCAAAGGCAATAACATCACTGGAATTCTAAAAATGTTTTGAACAACAACATGAAGTTGTCTCAATAATGCTCAAATATATAAATATATATATGCCTCCCAATAATATAATAGCCTCCCAAACCAGTCCTTCACTGACTGTGGAGGACAACCCTCATCTGGAACATTTGTTTAAAAAAGCACAGCGCTGTTATCTTTTGTACACAAGTTATATTGCCTATGACCAACCCTTAAGAGCACATCTAGTAAGCACACTGAAGGGTAATGATCTATTTATTTAGATGAAGTAACAGTTTTAGTGGTGGTCAGGGTCCACAATTGGTTAATATTCTTAGTAGATGTTTAAAGAAGTCATAAGAAAGCTGCTCTTCTGAGTAATTGGTGCTTTAAGAGCATAACAGGATGGAGGACAGAAGAGGTTATTTTCTGCTTTCTCTTTTAGGGCACCAGTGTTTTGTCACCTGGCATCCACATAGGAGTCATTATTCTTCTTGCCATAATGATCCACAAAAAATCTGCAACTCAGCTGTTTGAAAAACATCCCTGTCTGTATATTTTAATGTTTGGGTGTGTGTATGCCAAAATCACACAAAAATTGGTGGTAAGAAGTTTAGTTAAAATTGTGTTTGTGTGTGTATGTGGTCCTCAAGAGAAATAAAGTAATTGGTGCAGACAGCCAGGGGAGCTATATATCGTAGCGTTTTTACATTGTGGGGTAGGTTACATCAAGTCCTCTTGTTGCCACAATAGCCTCATTCCAAACGCTGGCCATTAGACTTCTAAGAATCAAATTTGTAACCTAATGTGAACTATTCAGCAGAAAAGGAATTAGAATAATAAATATCTAAAATCTTGTTTACATTAATTCATTAGCTGCAATTTACTCGTGATAACAAGTTTAATAAGCCAGACTTCTCTGTAAGACAGCTTTGAAATAATGTTCCCAGAAGTATAAGCACTAGGTGATCTTTGGATTCTTTTTGTCTAAATAGTAAGTCTTCATTTCTTTTTCTAAAATAACAAGTAAGCTATTCAAATTTGCAAGTTATAAAGCTTTTATCAAATTAGTGTGTCATTTAACAATTTCTAGATTATTCATTTGCCCTTTTTATTAAATAGGTTGCTCACATGACCAAAAGTAAACTAAAACTACAAGATTCCGCATTTATTGGGCCAGCTCTTCTGTTTTTTGATCAATACTTCAACCACGTTATAGATGAATATATTGTTCTGTGGGTAGCAATGGTGAGTGAGCACTTTAGTGTTAACCTTTTGATCTTTTTGTAGATGGTACAGAACATCACCTCCCCTCCCACACTAGACATCTATCTATTCCTTATGGACAGCTAAAGGCACCAGAGGAACTGCTTGTAAAAGCAGCCCTAGGATGATTTGTGTCATCATCTCTGCTATTTGGATTTCTATCCTCCTGTCCTCTCTTCACCTGAGACACGTGTGAAATTGGTCACACAGCTAGTAGGTGTCAGAAGTGGGATTTGAATCCAGGTCCCAACACTGTTAACTCTGTTAAGGTGGGCTGCTCTTCAAGGCCTGCCTCCCACACACCAGCTGTGTGACACTGGCTAATTCCCATAACCCTCTAATCTCTGGTAGAGCTGCTGATGGACACTAGAAGGAAGGAGCATCCTAGGCTATATCAGTAATTCCCACCCACAAATGTTTGCAACTCTGGAGACGACTAATGGCTTGCAGGAAGGTCCTTAGGCTGCTCTCTAGAATACTACTTAATGTCTTTTTTCTGGCATGACTGTGCTTTTAATAAGATCTTTCTTGATTATCTCATCCAAAAATAGCCACTATGTCCATTTGTTCTGCTGGTTTGGGGATTTGAAGGGTGTAAGGAGGAAATAAGTGAATATGGGCAGTTTCCTTTACCCTTAGTCCTACTCAAGTGATCGAGGAAGTTTTTTTTGGCTACTTTTGTAAGAATTTTTACATAGAAAATAGTTGCTTTATGTTAATCCCCTATACAAATTGACTGGAAGTCTGAGGGAATGAAAATCATTTCCCTCCTAGTCATGAAGAGCAAGCTTCCTGGGATAAACACATATTGTGGGACCAGAGAAATGATCTCTCAACCTTCTTTTGTCCTTTCACCATAAAGAAGATTCTCTGGGGCAGATCACCACTGAAAATACTCTTCTCTTGGGCCTTCTTTCTAAAGGAAAAATCCATTTTCTATCTGGTCTCAGAGCAAAAATTTTAAGCAAATCTTCCTCTCCTTAATCTTCCTTGCCCACCTTAAGCCACCCTAGGTTGCTTAAGGTGGGCAGACCCCCAAAAGTATTTGTAATGAAACATTTCATGGGGAAACTAGATAGCACAGGGGATAGAGCGCCAAGCCTGAAGCCTAGAGGACCTGGGTTCAAATCTGACCTCAGATACTTCCTAGCGGGGTATCCCGGGGCAAGTCATTAAACCCCAATTGCCTAGCCTTTGCCACTTTTCTGCCTTGGAATTGGACCCTCTCTGCCAGTGAGGCATCAAAATAGGATTAAGAGGGACATAGCTATATAAGTGTACTTTGTTACATTAATGGTGATTTGTTTTTTTCTTTTTCTTTTCAAGATCATCTCTTTATTTACTTTGCTGAAATATTTCATTACTGTGGTCATGCAGATTGCAGATCACTTAAATTTACAAGTCTTCAGGATTCCACCTCCTCCTGTACCCGAACAGGTTCAAAACCATGACTGACTAATAGCCCAAGGAGAAGAGGAGAAGCAATTAAGGGAACCCTAGGAGTGAAGGAAACCCCCTGCTTTTAGGAATACAGATAAGAAACTTTTCAAGATAACCAAGTCTCTGAAAAACACATTAATGTGGCCGTTAACTGTCAGATAAGATATTTAATATAAAGTTAAGTCATGCAGATTCTATTGTGTGTTTGTTTCAGTCACAAAAGCCCTTGCTATATTATTCTTTTTCACCATTGAGCCTGAGTCTTAAGCACAAATCTGTTCTTTCAGAACAGAAAAATGAATTTCAACAGTATCAGTAAAGTTTGCCTCTAAGAAGTTAATTAGATGGTGATTTTTAAATGTTTTTAATAATTTTTTATCACAAATTTTGAGACTGACAGAATTTAAACAACAAAAAATTAAGGTAGTTAAGTTTGCAGACATACCTTAAGCACATGGCTCATACTGCTGTCTTAATAATGGGCAAAAAAGTGATAAAAGAGATACATCTGGATATTACATTTCAAGCATTGTTTCTCATTTTACCTAAAGGCATTACATATTTTCTAGAGGTGATCACTGTTCCAGTACAAAAAAATTGCTTTCCTATATGAATAAGTTGTATAATTATGCTAATAGGAATTAAAAGTTCCTAAATCTTTTAACAGTAAAAACTGATAATTTTGAATTACTATTGATTATCCATAGGGGTTGGAATTATTGGGATTTATTGTTACACTAAAAGAAAAGCAAGAATTGACTGGTATGAAAACAAGTAAAATTAAAAAAAAACACTATAGCAGAAAAAAGCCTGCTCTCTAAAATCAACAAGGATAGGCAACATTTTATTTGAGAAGCAATGCATCGACAGAATGCCAACTTTAATTTATCTTATTTTTAAATTACTCTTCTACCTTCCATTCCCTAGCCCCTTCCAACTTATTGTTATTATTTATTACAAATGCCACCATGACATTATACTCTATTGGCTCCTTACCTCTCAGGTTTGATTTGAATAATTAGAAAAACAAGTTTAGATATTAAGCTAGAAAAAATCACTAATTTGGCAATGCATTATATATATTCATTTGCCCTTCCCTTCAAAAGAGTAAATACATCTTGCAAGAATTAAATGTGGCAAAAAAACACTGAGAGATACCCTGCAGCATACTTTTGGACATTTTACCCCCAAAGGAATAAAGTCCACACATATCCCATATTTCTTAAAATTCTGAAAAGGAATTGAAGATTTATTTTGACCAGTATAAAGTTGACTTGAAAGATAAACATATCTATAGGACTCTGCAGTAAGGATAATGTTCCCCTTAGTTCAAAATGTTAAAATTACTCTTAATGAGGGAAAAGATAAAACTAACTTCTTCCTTTGTAAACTACCACAGAGAATCTGTATGAAGTTGTATTAGCCTAGAAAAACTCAAATTGGGGTGGGGAGAGGGAAAATATGAAATGAAATAAAGTCACTCCTCTCTTCCTATAGAGCACATTGTTTCGATCCTTTGAATTTTCAGTAATTTTGGAAATTAGAAATTCAGTAAAATAAGCTTAGCCAAATGATTTTCAAGCATGTGCTAATTAATTCTGTATTATTAAATCCAAATGTGGATTATAGATTTCATGTGCACATGTTGAAAAGTGCATAGATAAAATAATGTTTAAACTTGAATGAGAACAGAAAACAAAAGTTCCACATATATGATGGAAATATTAATTTGGAAAAAAATGACTTGTTTTTGAATAAAGGCAAACATGAAATACTCCAAGAATATTATCATTACTGACCTGTAAAATGTACATATGTTTATGAAATGTTTTCGGTCGTTGCCAAGAACATACCATTTCAATTTGTAAGTAATTTTCATTCCTTAGAAGTGACATTCAGATACTCTATGTAGTCTTTCCAACTAACAAATTACTTTCTTGGCTATTTTGTTTATAAAAAAAAACCAAAACATTTTTTAAAATATCACTGGAGTAAATGAACCAATTTACTATTTTCATTTGTTTGGTTATAAAACTTACCTGCACATATAACAGATTTTGTACTTTTAAAGAGTTGTGATGATTTTTAGTGAAGGGGGGAAACCCAATGTCCACTTGCATGTTATGTCTTAGTTTTCAGTTTAACTAGCAGTTGAGATTGTTAGCATTTTGAACTAAAAAGAGCCAGTGAGGCTGAAATGTGAAAAATCTTTATTGCTAGAAGCCATTAGTTTTTAACTACTAACATTAGGGGGGAATTCACTAATACCAAAGAACTTGAAAGGTAATACATTTTAAGTTGCTATTTACTATTCATATAGAAAGCTCCAGTCAATATAAAAAAGAGAGGATCTTGCACTGATAAACAAGCTATATAACAGATAATCTTAAACTAGCTTTCTTAAGCCACAGCAAAGATATGCATTTCCTTTAGCTAATGCTTGTAATTGTGTCATATTACTTAGGTCCAAGTTCTTTCTTCAAAGAGCCATCAGAATAACATGGATTGAAGAGATTTTCGAACACTTGCCATTTCTTGCTGCTGCTATTACAAGAAAGGAGATATTAAAGAAATGTTTTAATATGTTGATAAATTACTTTAATATACTGTTTTATTTGATGAAATATGTAATTTTTCGATCTTAATTTCTCCAGTTAAAAATATCCCATATTACTTACAGTGTCCATCATAATTTTCTTTTGTAGCATTGCCATTTCTTTTCTAAGTTCGTTCTGTGCACCTGTAAGAAGGCTTTCATGATTCTTCTCCAAGTCTTCCATATTCTACAAAGTAAAAGGCCAGTAACTCCGAAATTAAATACTACTTGTGTGTTCTAAAATTTAACAATTCACTTTAAAAATGAACTATTAATAGTGAAATGCACACAGTTAAATATTCCAAATAACTGAACACACAATTATCTGCCACATCAATGTCCTGGATTAATGTATAGTAGGGTGGGGGGAAATGACATGTGGCAGGAAACTATCTTCTCTTCTTGGCTACAGAAAACATGGACTGAATCCTGTTAGACATTTCCATCATTACGTTATACAAAAGGACCTGCATCCCAGACAACTAACAAATACATTGAATAATAATGAGCAGGGATGGGGGGGTGGAGGGAGAGACAGGTTTGTGATAAAATACACACTCCTGCTAGAAATTATAAGGTCCCTATATGGGCTGTGCCAGGCACTGTGTTAAATGCTGGGATACAAAGATATGTAGTAGCTGAATTGTGCCTCTCAAATGATTAGTCCAGTTTCTCACTGTTATCCTGATACTGTGAGAAAAAGGTATGTGCATGTAAAAATGTGTGTGTGTACGTGTATACATATATATATCATATATATAGAGAGAGGGGGGCAGAGTGAGAGAGAGAGAGAGAGAGAGAGAGAGAGAGAGAGAGAGAGAGAGAA
>NW_025367966.1:0-9744 GCF_016433145.1 Gracilinanus agilis | reverse complement strand
CTCCCCTTCCCCTTCTCCCTCCCCCTCTCTCTTTCTCTCTCTCCCTCTCTCTCTGTCTCTGTCTCTCTCTTTCTCTCCCCCCCCCTCTCCCTCCTCCCCCCACACATCGACATCTTTGTTTCCAGGGCAGGGATGGTGATGGTTACTATGGAGATGATGGTGGTGATGGCAGCAATAGCATCTATGGCAGTGATGATGATGACTGTCGAGGAGTTCTGATCTCTGAGGCAGATGCACCTTATGGGAGGAAATCCTTCTTAGGGATGTCAGCTCAGGCATGCAGCAAAACTGAGCTCTTAGTGCTGTTACATATGACGGGTCTAACATGGCTGCAGACACAATGGACATTTTATGGAAGGGGCAGACAGTAGATGCACAACTGGCTTTCCCGGCCAGAGGAGAGGAGCACTAGCAGGTCCCAAAGAACTCTTACACCTGCAGAAAACACTACTAGAGACTAAAGGCTGCCACGGCCATAGACCACAGATGGCCACAGCCACATAGCTTTTCTTTTGTAAAGGTCTCACTTGACTCCTCTTATACTTCCTGTATTCTCTATTACTCTGTGTCTATAGGAGCATAATAAAGCTCTGGTCAGTCACTCCCCTGCTCAAGAAGTTTTAATGGCTCCCTATTGCTTCTGAGATAAAATGTGAACCCTCCTGTTTGACCTTTAAAGTCCTTCCCACTCTGGTTCCAATCTGTCTTTCCAAGCTAAGGGACATTCCTCCCTCTCTTCAGTCTATGTTCTAGCCTGTTTGCTAGACTCTGTTTATGACATTCCGTCTCCCATCTTCACTCCTTTATATAGACACTCCTCTATGCCTGGCCCTACCCTCGACTCACCTTCACCTCTTCGCCATCCTAGTTCTTCCTCTCCTAGAATTCCCAGCTTCCTTCAAGGCTCCATTCAAGGGCCATCTCCTAACCAAGGCCATTCCTGAATCTTCTCTCCCCTCTGCAAGTTTCTTTGTATTTACAAACTTCCTGACTCTGTTTCTGACTGTCTGGACTTTAATATCATACTTCAGCCTGTCTCACCCCTGAACTGAGGAGGCAGCCAAATGGCACAGATAGGATGATGGGCTGGAGCGAGGAATATGAGTTCAAATCTGAATTCAGATACTTATTTGCTATGTGACCCAAGGCAAGTCACTTAACTTCTCTCTGTCTCAATTTCTTTAACTATAAAATGAGGACAGTAATAGCACCTGCCTCCCAGGGTTGGGGTGAAGATTCAGTAAGATAATATTTGTAAAGCACTTTGTAGAGGATCTAGCACATAACAGGTACTTAATAAACATTTGTTTCCAGAAAGCTAAGTGAATTGTCTCAAGCCTGGCCACTGTTGGGTCTGCAGCCATGGCTCTGGTGTACCAGTGGGCCCTTAACAAAGGTGTGCATGTATGTGTTGCCTTCTCTTTTTTTCAATTTGCATTACACTAGTTCTAACTTCAATCTGGAGATATTTGAGACCTCCATGAGGTCATGATCCATAGACTTAGCAAGCCTTGCCTTATCAATGGAAACTGACGATGAGAAAAGTATCCTAGAGTAATGCTGTGTTTTTTTCTATTGATCTAAGTCTTTTTTTAATTTTTTTTGTCATTCAAAGCCTTTAATATATTTGTCACTTGGGAGTAGGGCTTTCAATTTCTTTCCAATCTTCTTTTTTTTTTTAGATTTTTAATTAAATTTAAACCTTTATTAATATTCATTTTTAACATGGTTACATGATTCATGCTCCTACTTTCCCCTTCACCCCCAGCACTCTTTTTTTAATTTTTAATTTAATTTAATTTTTAATTTTAAGAAACCAAATGTTTCTGCTTCGTGTTCTTAATTTTAAATTCTTGGTGCAAGAGAAGCTACAAAGATGTATTACTTTACTTATGAAAATGGAGTTTTGTATTGTGATGAAATCTAGATTAAAAACCAACCCTAAAGTTGTTTCATCAAAAAAAAAAAACCAAAGGGAAGGTAATACTTAATTTACTATCACCAGTTTAGCTTTGTTTTTCTGTCCCCCAACCAATCAGTGCTTAAATGAAAGACCATCACAAGTACCTTTCTGTTAAAGAAAATGATACATAGAAATCAGGGAAGTTACACAGATGGGAATAGACCAAAGAATATATAAGAAAAGGAATTCTTCATCTAGGAGCAAAATAAAAAAATCAACTCACCAAGGAAAGAGTAAATTATTTCACCAAGGGATGGAGGTGGGAAGGATCTGCTCTGAGTAGTTTCCAGGGTTTCAAGCACAGAGGATCAAGGGACATCTGGGAAGCCTGTTCCCCAAATTTTTGTTGCTTCAGGGATATCTCTTATCCCAAAGCCCAAAGTTTGAACCTGCCTCTCTTTACCTTCTCTCTTGAAATCTTCCAACAATTTCTGAAGAAATCCCTTCTCTACTCATGCAGGTATGTAGCTTCATGGCTCAGCATTCTCTTGGCCAGTCAGCAGTCATGTCCACCATGTTGTCCCAAGGCTATTCTTGCCCCAAAATGACCAACCCAGGCTATATTCACACAGAACCAAAATCTGTCCATTTAAAGAATCTTCCAAAGAAACAGTTTAATTGAGTTTTAAACCCATTTTTAAAAAATTAAGTTTATTTAACTAATTAAATAATTTAGAATATTTTTCCATGGTTACATGATTCATATTCTTTCCCTCCCCTCCTCCCACCTACTCCTGTAGCCAATGAGCAATTCCACTGGGTTTTACATGTGTCATTGATCAAGACCTATTTCTATATTATTAATATTTGCACTAGGGTGATCATTTAGAGTCTACACCCCAATCATAACCCCATCAACCCATGTGATCAAGTAGTTTAAACTCATTTGTTTAAAGTATTAAAAAGCAACATCTTCTTATTTATTTCAGTTAGGTGTAGAAACAATTTTTTTTAAACCCTTAACTTCGGTGTATTGTCTCATAGGTGGAAGAGTGGTAAGGGTGGGCAATGGGGGTCAAGTGACTTGCCCAGGGTCACACAGCTGGGAAGTGTCTGAGGCCAGCTTTGAACCTAGGACCTCCTGTCTCTAGGCCTGACTCTCAATCCACTGAGCTACCCAGCTGCCCCGAAACAATTTTTGACAGTTGTTTTCTGACATTTTAGGATTCAGATTTTGTTCCCCTCAGGCTATAATTATTTCTTCTTTTTTTTAAAGAAACCTGTTAGGGGGCAGCTGGGTAGCTCAGTGGATTGAGAGCCAGGCCTAGAGACGGGAGGTCCTTGGTTCAAATCTGGCCTCAGACACTTCCCAGCTGTGTGACCCTGGGCAAGTCACTTCACCCCCATTGCCTACCCTTACCACTCTTCTGCCTTGGAGCCAATAAACAGTATTGACTCCAAGACAGAAGGTAAAGGTTTTTTTAAAAAAAGAAACCCCTTAAAATGAATCATGGAAACATGGAAAAATATTTTAAAAAATCTTACCTTCCATCTTAAAATCAATACTGTGTATTGTTTTTAAGGGAGAAGAGTGGTAAAGGCCAGGCAATGGGGGTGAAGTGACTTGCCCAGAATCACACAGCTAGGAAGTGTCTGAGACCAGATTTAAATCCAGGACTTCCCATCTTTAGGTTTGGCTCTCAATCCACTGAGCCACTTAGCTGTCTCCCTGCCTTTTTTTAGCTTTCAAGAAAAAAATATCATATCATGATAAAAGAAACATATTACATATACAATTAAAAAACTCATGAAGAAAATAAAGTAAAAGATGGCATGCTTTGGTCTGCCTCCAAACTCCAACAGTTCCTTCTTTGACTTGACAATATTTTTATCACAAGTCCCTTGAGGTTATTTTAGAAACTTGCTTTGCTGATAATGATTTAGTCCTTTGCAGTTGATCATGGTATAATATTTTTTATTACTGTATGCACTATTCTGGTTCTACTTATTTCAATTCACTTCATTTATTGATTTATTTTTAAACCCTTACCTTCCATCTTAGAATCAGTACTAAGTATTGGTTCCAAGGCAAAAGAACAGTAAGGGCTAGGCAATGGAGGTTGAGTGACTTGCCCAGGGTCACACAGCTAAGTGTCAGAGGCCAGATTTGAACCTGGGACTTCTTATCTCCAGGCTTGGCTTTCTATCCACTGAGACACCTAGCTGCTTGCCTATGTATATTTTAAAAGAAATAAAAATATGTACTGGGATCATGGTGTAATTGGTCCACGTAAAGTGGAAAGAAGGCACAGGAAGTGATGAATGGAATTGTCTTTAAAAGTGGCAAGAACTTTCTGTGACCAGATCTTTCCTCTTCAGACTTGATCTTGAAGGAGCTCCATCTTGGGACCTCAGACTGCTCTTGGGTTTTCCTTTAGAGCTACCACATGGGTGAGTGAAAAAGACTGACTCCCTTTCCTGTTTTTTTTTCTGAGAGGTACTAGTCTCCGGAGAGGCCCCTCATCTTGGAGGAGGCCTCTTGGCTAAAACCTTTGTTTAATTTACCTCTGGGCCCACTTTGCTGGGGCCTCTAAAGCCCTGCCTGATTTGGATGGGGCTGGAGTAATTACCTACTCTCTCTCTGATTTTCTTACTTTCACTCTTTTTCCTTTTGTAAATAAACTACCATAAAAAGTCATTCTGACTTGAGTAATAATTTATGGCGACCACATTTCTCATGTATTTAGTCCAACCCTTTAATTTTTATCCCTTACAATTGAATGAAAAAAATTTTTTAGTGATAATGGTACAGGATTTGAAAAGTTTGGAGACTACTATTCTAGGCAATTGGTTGTTCTTCACCAACCTTTTTTTTCTGTATGTGTTATTTGGCTGAACACTTGAGTGGTTGTGGATTAAATTTAGGAGATTGTGGATTTCATATAGAACTTCTTTATGCAATTGGCATCCTCAAAAATATCATCCCTAAACAATGACAACTGTTGGATCTCACATTTTAGTGGGATCCATCTTCTATATGAGAGCTGTGCTAGACACCTGCCATGCTTTGATGAATCCAGATCTCCCTGTCAGAATGTTTTGTTTGATATTGATATGAGCTTCATTAAAGAAAATCATATCTATTGCCACATCTACCAAAGAATTTTGTATGATCACATTAATCTATTTATGGTTTGATTTGGGGATTTTGGTTTGATATGAGTATTCTCTTGGGACACTGACCAATATGGAAGTCTGTTTTGTATGATAGATAATGCATGAATGATCCAGATCAAATTGCTTATCATCTGGGGCAGAGTACAATTTAGATCTTATAATTTTGGAAAATGTATATTGAAAATTGTTATTACATTTAGTTGAGAAAATAAGATATCTTTGAATTAAAAGAAAACCACTCATAATGGATAGTCATAAGGTTCCTGTAGAGTCTACAAAACTTTGGTCTTTTTTGTTTCTGAATGCTCAATATATTTCCCAACATTAAAAAAAAAGAACTTTTACTTTCTGTCAGTATCAGTTCTAAGACAGAAGAGTGGAAAGAGCTAGGCAGTTGGTATTAAGTGACTTGTCCAGTGTCACCCAGCTAGGAATTGGCCAGATTTGTTTCCAGTATATTTTTCACCATCTTTCTATGTGCCCATCTTTATATTGAAGCCACCAAGTAAATAAGCTGACTTAGTTTTCCCTCCCCCCAGAATCCTCCTACCATCTCCTCTACAATAGATGTTGGCACATGAATGTCAATGATCTACGTAGTAGTAATTCTGTTTGTCATTTTGTTTTCTGCAAGGAAAAAATGACCAAAGGTCCCACAAAATGGTATTTTTCTTGCCTTTGGGTGTCTAGTGAAACTCTGACACTTCCTTTCTTTGCCCCTCCCCAAGGAGAATTCAGGAACCATTCTTCCATTTGGTTGCCACTTCCTTACGTCTGCTGGTCTCATTTATAGTGGGGATGCCAATATTAACACGCTTCATTTCTTCTAGCAGTATGTCAATGTATTGGTCATTGGACAAAGATCTTGCTTTTCAAGTGCCATCAGTTAAACTAATGTTTATATATGGGCTAAAAAAAGCCGTGATTCTTAGCACCCTCTGTGCCATTTTCTTCTACTCCATCACTGCTACAGAGGCAAAGGGGGAAAACCCGGGACTGAGGACTAGTTTACATTTTTTCTTTATTTCATGCTAGGGTCAAAGTGGTCAGCCTGCTGGTAATGACCCTCTCTTTGTCTATACTTAGCTGGGCTGACCCTTAGATAGCAGAAATAGTCTATTGCTGGGATCATATTCAAAGCCTTTGAAGCATGGTAGGAACTGCCAGATCTTGTATGGCTCTGGCACAGGCATCGAGAATAAGTTTTGCAGCCTTCCCTTTGTTTCCACTCATCATTGATTAAGCCCCATCTAATCTTGATGGCTCTCTCTTGCCTGATTAGCTCCCTGCATGCATCTTTTTCCTTCTCCAGCCCAACTCTATGTGTCTTCTAAAGTATGTTTTTAAAACACAAGTCTGTTTGCTACCAACAGCAATCAATGATCCAGGACAATTCTGAGGCTTTATGAAAAGAATGCTATCTACCACCAGAGAAAGAACTGTGAGAGTAGAAATGCAAATGAAAACATATGATTTATCACTTGGGGGTATGTTTTGGGGGTTTTGGTTCTATAAGATTATTTGATTACAAAAATGAATAATGTAGAAATATATTTTTTAACCCTCACCTTCCATCTTGGAATCAATACTCTGTATTGATTCCAAGTCAGAAGACCAGTAAGGGCTAGGCAATGGGGGTCAAGTGACTTGCTCAGAGTCACACAGCTAGGAAGTATCTGAAGCCAGATTTGAACCCAGGACCTCCCCTCTTTAGACCTGGCTCTCAATCTACTGAGCCACCTAGCTGCCCCTTGAAATATGTTTTGAGAGATAACATATGTACAATCCGGTAGGATGGGTTGTCAAATCTGGGAGTGGGAAGGGAAGAGGGGAGGGAGACAATATGAATCATGTAACCATGGAAAACTTATGTGTAAATGTATTACTGGGATAAAATAAAGATAAAATTAAAAAAAACATGTCTGGCCATGATACACGGAGTAACTTTCTTCCATAACCTTCAATGGTTCCCTATTGCCCCTAGGATAAGATGTAATACTCCACTTCTGTCTAGCCCTTGAAGTCCTTCACAATCGAGCTCTAATATATCTTTCCAGGCTTATGAAACACTTTTCTTCACTTATACTATGTTCAAAACAAACAGGTCCACTTGCCATTCCCCATTCATGATATTCCATCTTCCATTTTCATTTGTACTTTTGTATAGGCTGTCCCTCCTACCTAGAAGGCACTCTTTCCTCACTTCTGCCTTTAGAATCTGTAGCTCCCTCCATCCCTCAGCTCAGATACCACCTCCTATAAGAGGTCTCTGGACTCTCCAGTGGTTGGTGCCCTGTTAACCCAATTTACTTTTTATTCTGTAGATATTTTGGATGGTACTTGTCTCTAAACCACTGTTTCCCTCCAGTAGATTGTAAGCTCTTTGAGGAAGGAACTACTTCATTTTTTTTGTCTTTGTAGATTGAATGCTTAACATGAGTGTCTAGAGTAGAGTGTTTAATATATGCTTGGCAAATTGAACTGAATTGAACTGAGAACCCAACAGTCATTTCCAAGGTAATCAATCAATCAATCAATCAATCAAAAAACATTCATCAAGTAACCATTATATGGAGGTACATTGCTGGGCACTAGACACATTAAACCATAAGCCCCTTGAGCAGGGCACTGTTTTTTGCCCTTTTTCCTGCTGATCCTGTTTGTTGTATTCTTCTCCTTTTCATAGATAAAACTTCCCCCAAGGAAGACCATTTGTCAGAGCTCTTAGCACAGTGCCTGGAACAAAGAAGGTGCTTAATAAATGCTTGCTGACTAGTTGACAAAGAAAAGAAATGAAATATGAAATAGCTTTTATCCTGATGGAACTGCCATTCTATTGGTGAATTGGATTTTGGTGGAGATGTCTTTGTGACAGTTCTTAAAATACTTAAAGAACAAGATGCATTTATTAAGCATCTACTATATGCCAGGCACTCTGCTAGGAAGTAGGGATATCAAAACAGGCCCAAAAGAGCTAGAGCTGGGAGCTAGGTCTGGAGATGAGAGGTCCTGAATTCAAATCTGATCTCAAAGACTTCTTGGCTATGTGATCTGGGCAAGTCACTTAACTTTAGTGCCTACCCCTTACAACTTTTCTACCTTGGGTTTGATACCCAGTATTAATTCTAAGATGGAAGGTAAGGGTTTTAATAAAAAAATAAAATAAAATAAATTAAAAAGAGCCTCTATCTCTATATGGGAGACATTTATCCTGTCTCCCATAAGTTTTTTCTTCATGCTTCCCTTTATTGATCCTCATATTACATGGTCAGTTTCCAATCCCCTCACCACTGAAGTCATTGTTGAACTGGAGAAGCAGTATGGCACAGTGGAAAGAGAAATGGGTCAGAAGCCCTGGGTTCAGATCCTACCTTGGTCACTCACTACTTTTGTGACCTCGGGTTGGTCACTTAACTTTTCTGGGACTCAGTTTCCTTTTCTGTAAAATGAAGGGATTGTACCAGGTGACCTTCAAAGTCTTCTCCAGCTCTAGAGCCATGATCCTATGATCTTAGGGCACACTGTAGTTTGTTAAACTTCCTAAAGTGTGTGGCCCAGAACCAAACTGTATAAAGTTTCTTAATTTGTAAGCTCCCTGAGGACAGAGAAGGTCTTTTGTCCCTTTTTGTAGCTCCAGCTCTTAGCACAGTGGCTGGCACATAAAATATGCTTAATAAATAAATTACTGATTGATTGAGTATACTCTAGTAGGAACTCAGCAGACTGATCATCTCCCTTGATCTGATCCCCATTGTCATTTTTTCCTTTCCTGATGGAACTCCTATCACGTCCCTTACAGTGACTTTTTCAAGCATTCCTCTTCCTCCTCAAACTTTCCTCCTCCTCCCTTTCCAAAGAGGATTTTGACTCTTACTTTACTGAGAAAATAGAAGACATTTATTGCCAGCTCCCTCTGATCCTCCATCCACAGAGGACCCACACCAAGGAAATCACAGATCACTGAAGAATTCACAAGACAGAACATATCTGGAGGAGGACAAAGAGAGAACAGTTGAAAACCTGTGGAAAGATTTGGGTAAATTTTATCCTGGAGAAGAGAAGATTTGGGGAGGAGAATGGATGTTTTCAAGTTTCTGAAGATCTGTCTCATAGAAGAAGGATTAGACTTGTTCAGCTTGGCCCCACAGGATAGCATTAGGAGCAGCAATAAGGAAAAGTTGTAGGGAAGTAGATATAAGATTGACTTAAGGAAGAACTTAAAAATGAACAGTGTGAGGAGTAGCTAGGTGGCTCAGTAGATAGAGAGCCCAGCCTAGAGAAGGGAGGTCCTGTAATCAAATCTGGCCTTAGACACTTCCTAGCCATATGACTCTGAGCAAGTCACTTAACCCCCATTACTAGCCCTTACCATTCTTCTGCCTTGGAACCAATGCCCAGTGTTGATTCTAAGATGGAAGGTGAGGGTTTATAAAACAATTAACAGTCTGGAATTTGGAACTTAAAATGTTAGAAAACATTAAAAATTTGTTTTTACATATAATTGGGAAAAAATAAAGTATTGCTGAGCAACAACAAAATTAACAGACTAAAAAATATTGTGGATTCCTGTCGTAGGCAGTGTCACTGTCACTGGAAGGATCTAATGAATGATGACTTGTCAGGGATGCTGTGGAGGAGTTTCCTATTCAGGTAGAGATTAATCT
>NW_025367965.1:0-10219 GCF_016433145.1 Gracilinanus agilis | reverse complement strand
CTCTCTCTCTCTCTCACACACACACACACACACACACACACACACATATATATATATATATATATACTATGACATTCTCCCTCTCAGTTGAAGTGACTTCAATAACAGAGGCCATGAGCAACTCACTGAGAATCATCCTCATGCATAGAAGTAGTGTTGCCCCACTCCTCAGGCTCTGCCAGGAGCTGGCTCTCTCATGCCCCTGGCAGGTTTCAGAAAAATTCTTGGCCAGCAACCAAGTAGGGTGATTCCTTTGGAAGGCAGAGAATCCCTCAAGGACCTCTCTGGACAGTGGCCCAGCTGATTCTCAGGCTAGATGGACGTGCCGCTCACGACATGAGAGAAGGAATCTGTGCCAAACCATCAGAAGGGAGCCCATCTCCCTTCCGATCAAGGAGAAAGCGACACGAGGCATCCCGATTTCTCTACCCCAAACTGCTTTTTACATTGGTGAGTTTCCATTTCCTCTTTCATGGTCTTACAAAGTTCCTAAGACTCCCTCCTCTCCAAACACTCAGGCACCCCAGCACGCACACCCAGACATGAGCCTAGCTATCCCCCGTTGGTTTTTTCCAGACCAAGTTTCTTAGGACTGAGCTAGGTAATGAGAAGATTCCAGTCCCTGCTCCCCAGCGAAGGCCTCCTCAGCCTCTTATCGATACAGGGGGTGGAGGTGGGACAAACATTGGAAATGAGATTTTTTGCACCTAGGTTGGCTGTGAGAAGACCCCCTGCTGAGGTTTTTTTTTCCCTTGGAAGGGGGAGGCAAGAGGGGGCATGGAAGCATCACCACCGTGCAAGATGGGGCATGCAGGGAGCTTGCCTGCTTGTTTGAAGCTATCAGGGCCCTCAGTTAGCCAGAGCTGCCCGTACTTGCTGCAGATGGCAGGCAGCCTCCGCTCCTTCCCTACACTCAACTCCTCGCCACGCCAGCCAGCTGGTAACTGATAGATAATTAGTATTTTTCTCAAGTACAATTCCAAATTGAGTGCAGTTTTTTCATGCCTCTCTCAGGGAAGAGGAAAACATCCCCCTCCCGGCCCTAGCTTCCACCTCCCTGCTTGGTAGAAGTGTTGGGAGCTGTTAATAGGGTCTTTGGCCCCAGGCTAGCTGCAGGCTTGCCTTCTGTAGAGTGTTTGGAGGTGTCCAGGTGGTCTCTTCCCTCCCTGGACTCTCTTCTTTTTCTTCTCTCCCATTGTAGCAAAGGACGTGTCTCCCTGACTCCTTGGGAGTCCCCTGACTCCCTTCTTCTGACCTGCCACAGCTTGTCACTGTTCAGTCTACGCTGGGCCTTTCCACAACATATATATCCATGCACAAATGCACACATGCAATCACATATCCATATATATGCAAACACTAGCATCCCACCAAGTACAAGGAAAACAGTGCAATGCCTCAGAGCTGTCCAGGGTCCTGATGGTGAGTTCTCACCTCAGAAGTCCAAAATTAGTTTGCTGGCACCCACAAAGCAGAGGTCCTTTTCCATTGGTTCAGGGCCAGGGGAGAGACTTTTAAAAATGTAACCAAGGGTTTTACAGTAGATATCAAGAAGGATTTTCTCATAGTCAAATGTTTTTAAAGACTGGATCAGGTGGATGACCAACGGAAGGGGAGAAACTCACTTTCCTGGAGTTTTCTTCAGGAGGTTTGTGGGAAGAAGAGGGGAAGGAGGAAAATTGAACAAGGGAAAGGAGAGAAATGTAATTGTCAGAGATTGAAAGTGAAGAGTGATAGGAGAGAGGAAGATCTTGAACAGGAGAGACAGCAATCCAGAAAGATTGAAAGAAGAGGAAAGATGATATAGAGCTATTGATTCAGGGAAGTAATGAATGGAAGAGCTTGAGAGGAATAAGGATACAGAAGGAAATATTGATATAGAAATATTAATGTGGGGAGAGTGAGAGAGAGTGAGAGAGAAGAGAGAGAGAGAAAAGAGAGAGAGAGAGAGAGAGAGAGAGAGAGAGAGAGAGAGAGAGAGAGAGAGAGAGAATATCTTGTTTTCTACTTCATGCCTGAAGTCAGGTGATGCTGGGTTCAAATTTGGCCTCAGATATTCCCTATCTGTGTGATCTTAGGCAAGTCACATAACTGCCTAACCTTTGTCCTTCCATCTTAGAGTTGTTACTAGGATAGAAAGCAAGCATTCTGACTTCATTCAGGGTTATCCTATATATCAAGATGGCTTCTGATTGGAGAAAAAAGTCTATGACCACATGGAAGCTAATAGATCCAAGTTGGTACATTGTGTCATAGATACCTTTAGGTTTGCAAAGCAATTCAGAAATATTATCTCATTTGGTCCTCCCAATCAAATATTGGGTCACATAGCTACTACATGTCTGAGGTAAGATTTGAACTTAGGTCTTTCTGACTCCAGGACTAGTGCTTTATCCATTGTGCCAGTTCGTGGCCATTTTAAAAAAGTGAATAAAAGGTATCAAACGCATGACCTGCTGGTCCACATTGCAGCCTGAAAAGCCTCCCATAGTACTGCTGAACTGGATTAAAATGTATTTGCAAAATACTTGACAAAATAAATAACAATACTCTATGTTATAATAAATAATATTAATATGTGATTTTCTGAGTCAATAGGTGGCCACAAGGATCTTTATGTATTGTTTAGAGGCCCTGTTTCTTTTGGATTTTGACACAACTGGATAGATGTTCTCTATGGTCCTTTTGAGCTCAGGCAGTTTTCTAACATAACTTTCCAAATCTTATCTCTATTCAAAAGCACCTTCAAACTCAGTTTTTCTGGGATTCCAAGTTCCCTCCATTGTGTGTTTTAAGTTCACATTCCTGTCCAGCTTTGATATTTAATGTCTTAAGGACCCTCCCAGCTCTGACATTTTATGTTCGGAAGTTCCTTCCAGCTCTAATATCCTACACCCTAAGGTCTCTCCCACCTCTGATGTGCTATGTTCTAAGGAACTTTCCATCTTAGACATCCTCTATTCTAAGAATTTTCTAGTTCTAGAATCATTGAGGAATCTTATTGTTTTAATCCCCTTCCCAGGAAGATTCCCTGCATTCCTCACCAGTCAAGGTCACTCTGTTGAGTCAACCTTTCAATTCTTCTAGAAATGATGAGAAAAATGACCCAGGCTTAGCTGGTTATTTTATCAGTCAACAAGTCAGTCAAGAGCTTTCATTAAGTGCCTCCTTTGTACCAGACATTGTGATAAGTGAGGGGGATATAAAGAAACCTTTAAAGTTAGTTCTTGTTCTCAATATTCAAATGAGAAATAGACAAGATAAATATGAGATAACCACCAGATAGGGTTTTAATTGAGATTTGAAGTAAGCCAAGGAAGTTAGAAGATGGAAATGAGAAGAATTCCAGCCTTGGAAGCCAAGAGTGAAAATGGTCAAAGTTGGGAGATGGAAGGTCTAGTGTGTGAATTGAGCCTCAGAAGGGACCATGGAGAAATTTCCTTTCTGAAGGTAGTAGGTCTTGTTGGAAGAATGAAAATCCTCATCTTTTCCCATCTCTACAGTTGCTCTGCAGTACAGCCTTCCTCTTTACTGCCTTGGAAATAGTTGTATAACCTTAGCAAAGTACAGGAAGTATCTGGGATTCTTTTCATCACCAATGGATTCTGAGGGGAGCAACAAGGCTTTGGGGTGTGCATGGAACTCATGGAGCCATCTCTTGACCCCGTGGCTGCTTCCTTTTGGGAGATGAGGGATATTTCCTAAAGATTAACCTATGTTTTCCACTCTCTTTTGGGGAAGGGATCTACTATTTGGCTTTAAAGCCTCAAGCTTCAAACTCTTCAAATCAACAATGTGACCATGGTCACTTCCCTTTCCTTCTCTGAGTTTTATTTTCAAAAAAATTCAGTGTTGAAATGGATCTCAGTGATCAACAAGAGGAATCTGGTATCTGACCATGTATCCTGCCTACAACTCCCCAGATAGATCACCCTTTAGCCTTTTTTCTAACCCTTCCATTCTGTCCTAGCAACAACTCAGAAGGACAAGGGCTAGACAAACAGGATTAAATGACTTGCCCAGGGTCACACAGCTAGGAAGTGGCTGAAATCAGATTTGAACCCAGGTCTTCCCAATTCCAAACCTGGCATTCTATTCACTGTGCCACCCACTGCCCCTGCCTTCTGGTTTTTGTCTGAATGTCTCCAAGGAAGTGAAATTTGCTCCTTCTTAAGGAAGTCCACATTTTTGGAAAGTCTTCATATTAAGGAGTTTTCTGTTTACTTCAAGTCTAAGTTTGTCTCTGAAATCTTCACTCATTACTCTTAGTAGTTCTGCTTTCTGGGACCAAGCAGGATAGTTTTCTTCTCTCTTCCATGTAATAGACCTTCATATACTTGGAGACTGACTGCTCTTAGGTCTCTCCAAAGTCACTCACTCTAGGATAAACATTTCTAGCTCCCTCAGCCCAACACCATTATATGACTTAATCCCAACTCCTCTCCCTAGTTTTGTCATTCTCCTTAGAATGCTTTCTAGATAACCAGAGTCCTTACTCAAATGTGATGTCAACTGAACACAATACTCCAGATACAGCTTGACTGTGGTAGAATACAATGGGACCATCAATTTTCTATTCCTAATCTCTATACCATTCTTATTATAGTCTAAGATTATACTAGCTTTCTTGTCTTCCATAGCCAATTGATGACTTATAATTAGCTCGTTGTCCACTCAGACCCTCTCCCCTCAGACCTTTTTTCAGGCTATTTATTATTATTATGACTAATAATATAATGATATGAGCATGTGTTATTATCAATAACTTTTGATAATTAGAATTATTATGAATAACTAATGTATGCTTATCTCTTTCATTATGTATTGATGACTATGATGACCATTAATAAGCAAATTATTATCGATACCAATCATATAGTTAGTTTACTATGAACTATTAGAATGACTTCATAAATAGAGTTAGTATTAGGAGTTAGAAGGTGGGGGCACCCGGGTGGTTCACTGGATAGAGGGCCAGACTTAGAGATGGGAGGTCCTGGGTTCAAATCTGGCCTCAGACACTTCCTAGCCGTGTAACCTTGAGCAAGTCACTTAACTCCTGTTGCTTAGACCTTTCCATTCTTCTGCCTTGGAACCAATGCATAGTATTGATTCTAAGACAGAAAGTCTTATTAAGCTCAAGACTCTCTCTTCTCCTATTTAGCTATACTTCTTCCTCCTTTTTTTGAACCCAAGAGGAAGAGTTTCCATTTATTCCTCTTCATTTTCATCTTATTCAATTCACCTGGCTGTTCTAGCCTAGCAAAGTATTTTTGATTTCTGACTCCTTCCCTTTTGTGTGTTGGTTGTCCTTCTGAGCTCTGTGTCACCTACTTTGACCATGCCAGTGAGGGTCAATCTGATGCCACAGATGAAGTTTTAAAAAAAAAGAGTCAGAAGGTTATATATTAACAACAATTATGATTATTAATAAGTGGAGTTATTATGAACTTATGAGTCTTGTTCATGTAAACTGAAACTCACAAATGTGTTATTATTAATAATAACTGTAATAGCTCACATTCAGGTAGTAACATATATAATGTTATAATGTTAAAATAATGATAGTATTAGTAATAGTAACAACAACAATAACTGTAGTAGCTCACCTTCATATACTAATATATTGTTGATATATTGATGTTACTATTTGTGATAATAACCATTGTAGGTCACATTTGTTGTTATTGTTAAGTTGTGCCTGACTCTATGAGACCCCGTGTCCACAGGGTTTTCTTGGCAAAGATTCTTGAGTGGTTTGCCATTTCTTTTCCAGTGTGTCCCCTTTTAACAGATGATGAACCAAGACAAATAGAAATTAAGTGACTTGCTCAGGGTCATACAGCTAGTAAGTGCTGGAGGCCAGATTTGATCCTAGATATTTCTGACCAGACCCAGTGCCCTATCCACTGCACAATCTAGTTGCCCCAAGAAGTTCGTATATATAACTTACCACTATGTCTGTAAAGTACTTCACATTATCTTATTTAATCCTTACCACAGCTCTATGGACTGGAAACTTTTTTAATCCCCATTTTACAGATGAGAAAATGAAGGCTCAACAAGTGACTTGCCCAGGGTCATATCGCCTCTAAGTATATGATACAGACTTCAAACTCAGGTCTCTCCTGATGACAAGCCCGAGACTCTCTCTTCTCCTATTTAGCTGTACCTCTTCCTCCCTTTTTTGAACCCAAATGGAAAAGTTTCCATTTATCCCTCTTCATTTTCATCTTATTCAATTCACCTGGTTGTTCCAGCCTACCAAAGTATTTTTGATTTCTGACTCCTTCCCTGGCTTACTAACCAGGAGACTATGGATAAATCACTTAATCTTTCTGAATCTCAGTTTCCTTATCTGTGTACTATGGATGATAGTGCCAGTATTTCCTACCTCAAACAAGAAGTAATATATAAAAGTGCTTTGAAAATCTTAAAGCACTATCCATATAAATACCTGCCATTATTATTGTAGGTGTCATCCATACTATTTTTAAACCCCTTATCTTCTGTCTTAGAATCAATACTGTGTATTGGTTCCAAAGAAGAAGAGTGGTAATGGCTAAGCAACTGGGGTTAAGTGACTTGTCCAGAGTCACTCAGCTAGGAAATGTCTGAGACCAGATTTGAACCCAGGTCCTCCCATCTCTAGGTCTGCCTCTCAGTCCATTGAGCCATTTAGCTGCCCCATGCTATTTTCTTTCTTTTTTTAAAACCCTTACCTTCCATTTTAGAATCAATACTACATATTGGTTCCAAGGCAGAATTAATTAAATTTAAACAAATTAAAAAATAAAAATTCTTTCCTTCCATCTTAGAATCAATACTGTGTATTGGTTTCGAGGTAGAAAAGTGGTAAGGGATAGGCAAGGGGTCAAGTGACTTGCCTAGAGTTGCTCAGGTAGGAAACATCTGAGACAGGATATACATTCAGAACTTCCCATCTCTAAATCTGACTCTTGATGCTGATCCACCTTGATATTCCCCATCTCGTTTTATAAATAAGAAAACTGAGTCACAGGGGAATGAAGAGACTGGCCCAATTTCACTGAGGGTGGTCAGTGACAAAGATTGGATTTAAACCTAAGACTTCTGATTTTAGAATCAGTGCTCTCTCCATTGAACCTCAAGGGGATGGTCTGGGTCTCTCCCCTGTGGACCGGCCTATTATCATCTAGGGTTAAAGAAAGAAGTCTGAAGCAAGTTGCTCAGGGACCAGTGACTAAAGGATCATCAGTTTTAGAAAGGAAGAGACCTGAGATGTCACCAAGCCCAATTCCCTATGAATGTCTTCAAGGTCCTAAACTCTCCAGGGAGGACTGAATGATCATTTAAAAACCCTTTCTAAGATATGGGATTTTTAGCCAATTCAAAATTCAAGGACTTCAAGAGAAAACTCCTTAAAAAATAAGTTTTATTGCTTTATTGTGCTAAAAAAAATCACTATAATTTCCCAATGAGTCAGTCTCATCCCCATCCAGGCCCAACTAGAAAATGAACTCACATGAAAGAAGTTTAGAACTAAGAAAAAATAGCATGAGGGAGAGCACCTAGGAGGTTCAGTGGATTGAGAGCCATGACTAGAGACAGGAAGTTGTGGGGTCAAAGGTGGCCAGATACTTCCTAGCTGAATGATCCTGGACAAGTCCCTTTACCCCCATTGCCTAGCCTTAATTGCTCTCTTCTGCCTTGAAACCAATACACAGTATTAATTCTAAGATGGAAGGGTTTTTATTTTTTATTCTTTAAAAATTTAATTAATAAATTTAAAATATTTTCCATGATTATATGGGAAGGATTTTTAAAACAAAAAAAAGGAAAAGAAAATAGCACAGGACAGCTAAATGCTTAACGGAATGAGAGGCAGACCTAGAGATGGAAGACTCTGGGTTCAAATCTGGCCTCAGACACTTCCTAGCTGTGTGACCCTGGGCAAGTCACTTAACCCCAATTGCCTAGTCCTTGATCCTCTTCTGTCTTTGACTTGATTGATATAAGACTGAAGGTAAAGGGATTTTTTTGGTTTTTGCTTTTTTTAAAGAAAAAAGAAAAGAAAGAAATGAGTACATTGGCACTTTCCTGCCTCACACTGAAACCCAGAATCCTCTAACTTTCCAGCTTAAATTTCATAGCCAGTCTTCTGTAGTCAGAATTAGGCATTGCATGGATCTGAATTCAGATGCCTTTGAAGGTTGTTTTCCTTTGCTTTCTTGTGGAAACCCTGTAAATTGCTCTCCACGATCACTCTGCACCAGATCAAACAAGTCTTACCAAGTTCCCCTGAATTCTTCGGATTCATCACTCTTTACTGGGGCAACGATCTTCCATCCCCGTCCTCTGGCGCGTTGGCTTGGCCCTTTCCGCCATCAGCGGGTGCTTCCTTCATCTGTACCTCTTCACTACACTGAAAAGTTCTGCCATCAATATTTATGGAAATGAGGGAAGTCTCCCACAAAGGGACTGCCCCACTGAGGGAGGCAGAACCAATCCTCAGTCAATTGATAAGCATTTATTAAGTAACTCCTTTTTTTTTCCAAACCTTTACATTCTGTCTTAGGATCAATAAATACTGTGTTTAGGTTCCAAGGCAGAAAGGTGGTAAGTGCTTAATAAGTGTTTGTTGCTTGATCTTCTATCAAAGGAAACAACATGTATCTATATAAATATATACAAAATAAAATCCTAGGGGCAGCTCGGTGGCTCAGTGGATAGAGTGCCAGGTTTGGAGTTGGGAAGACTTGAATTTAAATATGGCCTCAGGCTCCTCCTAGCTATGAGACCCTGGGCAAGTCACTTAACCTCATCTTTTGCCCTTCTCTCTTAGTGTTGTTACTAAGACAGAAAGTAAGGATTTAAGAAAATACAGCCATAAATCTGGAATAATTTGCATGGACAGAGGGAGGCACGAGGTATTAGAGGAAAGGGTGGTCAGAAGGAACTTCAACAGTCAAGACTAGAATCACCTTATGACATTTGAACTTGGGGCAGGGGATAAAGCCCGGAGTTAGGAAGAGTTCAAATCTCATCTCCGATATTTATAAGCTGTGTAACTCTGGACAAGTCACTTAACCTTGTTTGCCTCAGTTTCCCCATCTTTCAAATGAGCTGGAAGAGGAAATGGTAAACCACTCCAATATCCACCAAGAAAACCCCAAATGGGGTCACGGAGAATCTCACATGACTGAAAAGATCATGCCACGAAATCAAAGGGAACTAGGGATTCTTTTAATGGTGGCAGTAAGGACAGGATGGCATTGTGGGCATGGGAGAGAGCCAGGGTAAGATAGAGGCAAATTTCCATTCACTGCCCTTACTTGAGGTGGGGTACGTGTGTGCATATGCACGCAGGCACACTTGTTTATGTTTGGCTCTGGGTGAGAGGCAGATAGCATCTTCTTTAAAAGTGCCCTACCTGGTAAGAACCACACGATAGGAAGCCTTGGAATGCCAGCCCTGGAATCCCAGTGCCTTCTGCAGATGAATCCGGAATCTAATGGAACTGAGTCAGGGCTAATGAATTTGGAAAAGAGCCTCCCAGCAGCCACGGAGGTATTCGAGCCGGAGCGTAATAGCTGAGGTGTTCCAACATGACTCTGGTATCAATTGCGTTATCCCAAAAGTTTATGGAATGCCCAAGTGGAATTAATACTTTTTACTGGCACCAGAAACAATTATGTGCATTTAGAGTTGAGGGAAGAGTTCTAACGATGCTTATTGTGAAGATGAAACGGGGATTATTAAGGGGAAACAAGAACACTTAAGGGGAAATTTAGAATAATTGTTCTTGCCCACTGGGCAGCCTGGAGATTGGAAGCACCCAGAGGGAGGGCGATGGGGAAAGCTGGCTCATCCAGGGCGTTGGACCTGGGAAGGGGCTCCACACAGAGGGTCCAGCCTAGGAGCTTGCTTCGGAGGCTGAGTAGGTGCCCTTAAGGACAGACCCAGGGTTCTATGCACCCACAAGACTGTGGGGAGTATGCCAGGAGGTGGAGGGACCTACAGAGTAGCATCATCTTGAGTTGGCAGACTGGTCTCCTGGGACATGTGCTCAAGGAAGGTTCTTCCTCTCTTTGGAAGCCTGATGAGATGTACTTGACCATTAGTCCACTTCAGGGCTCCATGTAATGGTGAGGTCTTCCCTCTGCTGATGCAAATGGCGGTTTGTCCAGGATTCTTAACCTGAGATCTGTGATTTGGAGTTTATATATATATATATATA